>NC_042616.1:723632250-723933711 GCF_901001135.1 Rhinatrema bivittatum
GGAGAGTGGGCTGGATCTGCCTGACTGTGAAGAGCTATTGTACAGACTTAATGCTGATTTTAACAATACCTTTTTGAATTATGTTAGGCTGTGTGATAGTTGCTGTGACTGTGTGTGATGTCTCCTGCAAGGTCTATTTAGATGAATTGAGGCTCCCAGAGCATCCAACTAGCTTTTGGGGGAGAGAGAGAGAGAAAGAGAGAGAGAGAAAGAGAGAGAGAGCCTGGCCATAATGTCATCTCCCTAGAAAGGTATTTGTATCCCTATAGGAGGCCCACCTAGTAACTCGAGGTGAGGGTTAGGTATCAGTGTAGGGGGTTAGGGGCCACATTGACATTCAATGTGAGACGTATGAACAGAACAGTGGTCTCTTGTGAACATTTGATGACCCTCGGAGTGAGGAAAAATCACTCCAAGATGAGATTTGGGCAATGTTCTCTCAACCTAGCTTTATCAAATGTGAGGACATTTGAAAAGTTACATCAGGAGAACATTTTTTTTCAGAGGTAAAAAGGAAACCAGTTTTACCCTTCCACAGAAACATACTAAACAAAATTAATATTTTTGGAGATGAAGTAAAAGAAAATTAGTAAAATTCTGCATACTGATTTAGCAGAAGTTGATGATCCTCATGAAGTGGTCCACAACCAGGGTTCCCAGTGAGCAGTGTTCTGTGTAAGCTGTGCACATGTGCATGCACACAGGACATGAAACAAGCACACACAGGAAAACATAGCGAGATTAATATTCAAAGCACATTCAGCACTATTTAGCCAGATAAGCGGGACTTACGTGGCTAAGTAGCGGCAGTTGAATATCCGCCCATGTTCAGCAGTCACCACTTAAGCCATGTAAGTCCCATATACAGCTAAAACGTTAGCCACATAAGTTGGGGGTGGATTGGGGCAGAGAGAGATAGCTATACAATTTATGCGGCTAATTGCCGATATTCGGACTTAGGCGCATAAGTTGTATGGCTAAGCTAGGCATGCCATAGAGCAGGTCTAACTTTAGCTAGTTAGACTTATCTGGCATAACCGTGCCGCTGAATGTACATCGTAACTTAGCCGGATATGTTGTAATAAACTAAGTATCTGATTCACTGGGAGAAAAACCTTAATGAATTTGGCCCTAAGTTACTTAACCGGCCAGTTTTGAATAATGACCCAGCATGAGCTCTGTGTCCACAAAGGACCAGGCTGAGCCAAGACAAGCTTAGCCCACTGCAGCCGTGGACTTGCAGTGCGTTTCTCCAGGAAACACAAGATTATAAAATCACAACCTATAACTTATCATGTGGGGCTTGTTGGCAACCCTATCTACAATCTGCACAGAGAAACCCCCTTTTCCTCTTAGCAGCATTTCTACATAGACAACCAAAACTATGCTGAATTTCAGTGCTTAGTCACAGCTGCAAAGGGCAATTATAAATTAACTATGATGATAAAAATCCCTTTAAAAAAAAAAGAAAATCTTGTACCTCCATGATCTTTCAGTTATCTCCCTGTTCCTTGACTTCCTGCTGGCATCAGAACTTCAACAGTCCTCCACACAGAGCAGTTTCTTCAACAGGAGCACCAAATACTGGAGAAAACGTTGCCAGTGCCAGATAACACAGGGGTTATCCAGCTGCACTTCATATCAAATGTTATTTTTAGTACACTGTACACCCATTGAATGACAATTTCAATATAGCTGACCTTTTGACTGCTTATGTTGAAATACTGCTTGACAATGAGATCATGTTCTTTTTTTAAGTGTTATAGGACATAGAGTTTTGAGATGTTCCTTTATGGAATTGCCCAAGAAAATAAAAGGATAATAATGTCAAAACAAGTGCCACCTGTTACGCCCATTGGTCGCAGATGACTGCGAGATCTCACACTCACCTCTTTTTTCCCTGCACCGTCAATCCTAGGAAGAATGGCGGCTTCCGCCAACCACCCCTGACCTCCCCAGCATCCCTGGGATGGCATGGGTGCTGCCGACTGCCATCTTGTCTCTGGAATCACCTAAGGCGCGCGCCCGCAAGGGCCTCTTTTGTACACGTCATGGTGGGAAACTCGGGGGCGTCCCCTCCGGATGATGCCACCTCGCTGCTGTACTTAAGCTGACCGGCCCATTGCTTCAACGAGTTAGCAAGGAGTTCCCGCGTTGCTGAATCCGCTCCATTCTTGGACTTCAGTTCCAGATTTCTCTCTTGCCGTGTGGACGCTCTGGGTACCCGCTCCTCGGGGGCCCTTCCGTGTTCCTGGCTCTCCGCTCCTCGGAGGGCCTTTCTGCCTTGGATGTCTACCTGACTCGCTCTCGGGACACTCTCCTGGAACTACCACTTGTGAGTACCTTACTACAGACTTCAACAATACTAGCTTTACTGAAGCTTTTCTGCGGTGTACCCCATGCCTCGGGCCACTACCGTTCCCTCTTCAGTAGAAGTTGTTCCAGTATACCCTGTGTTGCAGGGTATTGCCGTTCCAGCTACGAGATCTACTTCCGGGTTCCTGCACCACAGACTATCTCATTATCATCATCTTCAGTACAGACATCCTTGCGTACCCGGCTCTGAGGGCCACTACCAGATCTGCACTTCTGAGGTAATCTCTACTCGTCTGAAGGGACTTCCTGGCATACCCCGCTCTGCGGGCCACTACCGGATCTTCACATCAGTGGTATCACCCTGGGTATACCCCATAGCTCAGAACTGTACTTATTTGCATCTCCCGCTCTGCGGGCTCTGCTTTCCTTCCTTCATAACAAAGTCTCTATCTTACAGCTGTGTCTCAGCAGCGGTGAGGCTCACAGGGCTCCTCCCTGTGGGCGGAGACATCTCTCATCTCGGCCCAGGGTTCACAACCTTACAAAAACATAACACCATCCACTTGTTCAGTTTGGGTGAAACAAGAGTGAAGAATGTAGTGATCTTCCATTTATTCAAGCCTTCCAGCCAAGCCTTTCACATCCACATTTCTCAAAATAAAAAGAAAGATAACTTTAAAAACAGTTTGCACAGATCTACTTTACATATGATTTTCAGTGCACTTTTCAGATTTTTCTAATCTTCAGCCATGTCCCTCCTTCTGTACTATGAAATGATAGTTCCTATTGGTTAAACAGCAAACATAAGAACGTAGGCTTAGGGAAGCTGCAGATGCTCAAGGCAGAAACATCGCCCAGAGTCATAGGAGTGAGCTGATTCATCACCTTTTCAAAACAAATACACAAAAAAAAAGCATGCAAATCACAGCTGGAACTGACTGGGGAAAAGAAACCTGCACTAAAATATAAAATGAAAACCCAATGGAAAGAAATATGGTAAACTTCTTCAGGAACCATGGGGAGACAGAAGAATGAGTCACACCACCAACGATACTTGATACTTCTCTAGGACACACTGTTTTAAAAGCATCTCCAGAAAATAGAGCACAAAATATCCATTCAGCTCTAATTAAAAAAGAAGCTCTACAGTGTCGGCTTTATTCAAGGAAGAAGAGTGGATGTTATTTATCATTCTGTGTGGAACTGACCTCCTTTACTCTCCAACTACAGTTAAAAAAAACCCAAACTGACAAGAATTAGATTAGCATCAAAGAAAAACAACAGGCCCCCATACAGACCTGCTTCAAAGCTTTATCAGATCTGTAATTGCGTGCTCAAAATGAGTTAGATAGCTGCTCATTCTCCACAGAGCCGAGGTAAATGGACCTTGAGTTCATAGATAATGCACCCAAGGTCTGTAATGAACTCAAGTAAGGTTTTCTGGCAAGATACACTTTTTTTTTTTCAATTTGGGAAAAAATAATGTACAGCCATTTCTGCAGCCCCGATCTCAGCATCATGTGATGCCTAATTTCTTTGTCAACAGCAATAATTGCTGTGAGTGCTGGTAAAAAAAAAAGAGCTGAAGGGTTAGAAAAGGCCTAATCCATCCACTGCTTCATTTGAGACGCTCATTAAATGTAAAAAACTAAAATCCCTCTGGCAAAGCATACACTTAGCATATTATTTTCTGCTGCTGTTTTCTTTCCTGGACAAAATCTAAACTAATTGAGGAATTTCATCATCTGCTTCCTGCTTACATAAGAGTTCATTGGTGTGCTACAGGTAGCCATTAACAGACTCAGACATTGTTATCATAAAACAAAAAGTCGATAAAGATAAAACTGGAATAATTTGTTAGTCTTAATAGCTTACTCTGTTGTATTTATTTAGAATTAAAAGGTAATAAATGTGTTGCCATTTTCAGATCAGTAGGCATCATTAATTATGAAAGGTTGTGCTGAATATAATTACAAATAAATAGTTTTCTTTAGCAGGAAATTAGAAACTAAAGGACACATCTCTGCATTATTATCCTGAAGAGTACTTCTAGATCCCAGCATCATTTTTCAAAATGTGTTGTTACGTTCATGTTTTTCTTGTGGCCACAAAAGCAGGAGACTGAAACCTTGCTCTGAGTCCAGTTTGGAAAAATAGGATTTCCTCTCTTCTAAGACCATGACTAACCCATCACATTAACTATTTTTTCTAGTGCCACTGCTGTACCTAAAGCAGTTAAAACTGTAAATGAGTTTGACAACGAGAGGAACCCTACGCCGCCCATATTGTCAGCCAAAGAGTAATAATATATGACACAAGGTTGACTGGGCAGCATATAATTGCATTTCTCCTAATTAGGCAAACTGCAATACTACTGTCAGCAGAAAAAAGGACTGCAACTTGTGAATTCAGGAACTCAGCTATATATCACATTCAAACATCATTTTTGAAGACATTCATGCAGAAGTAAAATAGAGACTGCACAAATAGGTTTGTATCTATCCTTTATTTCAGCAATTCTCAATCGGTGTGTCGCCAAGCTCCGGCGGGTGTGTCATGTCTCCCGGTGTCCCACTGCCCCGTTGTACTTTCCTTCTCCCTTTTTCTAGCCCCCCGGGCCAATTGGAAGCCTCCTTTCTTCCTACCCCCACTGCCCAATGGGAAGCCTCCTTCATTCTGCCTGCCCCCGTGCAGGCCAATCGGAAGCCTCCTCCCTTCTACCTGCCAGTGGGAGTAGGAAGAAGGAAGGAAGCCTTTGATTGGCCGGTGAGGCAGGCATTGCATAGCCCAGGGGTGGGGTGGGAGGAATGGTAGTGTTGAACTCCGACGAAGCAAGGCCGCCACAGGTGTTCATCCCTGTGGCGGTAAAGAGAAAACCCTACCCTGACCGAGGCCGCCACGGAAGCCCATCCCCGTGACGGCGAAGAGGAAACCTGACCATGACCAAGGCCACCACAGGAGCTCATCCCAGTGGCGGTGAAAAAAGAAGGACCATTGGAGTAAAGCCACGGCGGAACTGGAGAACATCCCTGCAGTGAAAGAAGAAGAGGTTTTTGGTGAGAGTTTGTGGGTGTGGGTGTGAATAAGTGCCTGGGTGAGAGCTTTTATCTGAGGGTGTGAATGGGTGCCTGGGTGAGAGATTGTGTGTCTGTGTGTGTGTGAATAGGTGCCTAGGTGAGAGTTTGTGTCTGAGGGTGTGAATGGGTACCTAGGTGAGAGATGGTGTCTGTGGGTGTGAATGGGCGTCTAAGTGAGAGCTTGTGGGTGTGAATGGGTGCCTGGGTGAGAGCTTGTGTCTGTGGGTATGAATGGGTGCCTGGGTAAGAGCTTGTGTGTGTGGGTGTGAATGGGTGCCTAAGTGTGAGTTGTGTCTGTGGGTGTGAATGGGTGCCTGGGTGAGAGCTTGTGTCTGTGGGTATGAATGGGTGCCTGGGTGAGAGCTTGTGTGTGTGGGTGTGAATGGGTGCCTAAGTGAGAGCTTGTGTCTGTGGGTGTGAATGGGTGCCTGGGTGAGAGCTTGTGTCTGTGGGTGTGAATGGGTGCTTGGGTGAGAGCTTGTGTGTGTGTGGGTGTGAATGGAAGCCTGGCTGAGAGCTTGTGGGTGTGAATCGGTGCCTGAGTGAGAGCTGGTGTGAATGGGTGCGAGAGCATTTGTGTGTGATTGAGAGAGAGACTGGTCAGGAAGATGATTAGTGTGAGAGAGGTCGAGACTGGTCAAGGGGTCTAATTGGAGGTGTGTGTGTGAGTGACTGGTTGTGGGCGCTAAGGAAGAGGACTGTGAGGACAGAGCTTCAGCAGCCCTTGCTGCTTCTGTTGAATGCTATTGGCCTGGAAGGGAAAGGAGTAGGAGAGTTGCTAGAGAGGGTAAGTAAAGGTAGCTTTTTAAATTTCTTTTTCTTGATTGACTGCCATTTTAATTATTGGGTATTATGCGATGTCTGCTGTTTTGTTGGATATTATTCTGTTCAGCAGCTGTTTTGTAACATTTTTAGTATAGCTTTACAATTATTTCTGTGTGGGGCTCTATAGCAGCTTGGCTTATTCTGTTTTCCCAATAGTAAATGTATTAGTGTTTAGGACCTGGTTTAATAGTTGTATTTCTTAGATAGGGTTGTTACTGTTTGAGTGCGTTCCATAATAGAGGTGTAACTTTGTGCGGGTTAGTTTGTGTGCATTATTGCAAATCCTGAGAGTCTGTTAGGTAGTAGGTACTATATTTCTCTTTCCATTTCTCCAGGTTTGCACTGCATATAGAGTGGCTTTTTTGGTTTTCCATTCCAGTTTCTGTCTCCATATTTATAATTTGTGGTTTTTCTGTACTTGGTGAAGGTCAGTTCTTCCGGGTGTGTGACCGAGGTGAGGTATTTTACTAACATGTAGGCACTTGTATCAATCTTATTTGTTGTGTTTTCTCAATAGGATATGCATTAGTAGTAAATTACTGTCTTTTCATAAGGAAGGCTATTTTGCCTGTTAGTAAAAGGAATTTGTTTTGCTTTTACTGGGATGTCATCAGAACCAGAATAACTTTTTTGTATGGCAAGTTGTACAGGGTAATGCCCTAGATCTGCTCTGCACCCATTGTTGGGGATCGAGGAGGTTCCTGTGGATACAGAGTGCATGTTTACATCTAGCCCCGTGATGGTCACATGTTCAGTGTGCCACGCATGTGAGAACCATCTGTCGGGTGTGTCCCGGCCAAAAAAGGTTGAGAACCACTGCTTTATGTAGTTATGATCAGGGCCCCCAGTTTCCCACAACAGGTGAGGAATTGCCAGATCCCTACACAACTGCAGGAAACCAAGATCTGGGTCAGATGGAGTGGGGACAGGCCAGGCTAGCAAACACCTCATTCTCTTTTCCTCATCCCCTAGTCCTTTCACACAGATCCCCCTCTCTCTCTTCCCTCCCCTCCCCCCCATCCAGATGATCCCACTAGTGATTCCCTCTCTCACATGTGTCACAGATCAGACTGATGGGAGAAGAAGGAAAACTGCAGTGCCTCAGGTTATGTCATCCTCCTCTGCCTTCAGATGCCAGACTCAGGTAAGACATTATAGAGCCAAGTGGCTGAAAAGTGCGAGCTCAGATCAGTGGCAGAGAAGGAGGAAGGAAGTAGCACAAGACACTATTACTCTCCTACTTTGTTACTCTCAGCAGGATCAGTAATGAATGTGGGGGGATATGAGGAGGGAAGGAAGAGACGGGCGATAGAAGGGCTGAGGCAATATGAGAATAAAGATAATGGACTGGTGTGGATGAATGAAAGAGCACATCGGCTGGCAGAATGTAAGAGGGGATCAGCAGATGGGAGAGCAGGCAAGAGTTAGGCTCAGCAGGTGAAAGAAGATCAATTGGGAGGGGCGATTGTAAGAGAGAGAGGGGCAGATAAATCGTAATAATTACTATGCCAACAGATTGTGATGTCACAAATAAATAGCAGAGGAGGATGAATTCCAGGGACACAGGCCCTATTTTCATGTAAATGATTTTGGGAATAAACAGCAAGAGGAGAAATTATGCAAATATCAATGTACCAAAGTAGAAGCCAAGTTGCATATGCTACAAAATCTAAAACTTTTTCAGAGTTTCTCCTCAGTAAAACGAGGTACTAAAACAGAAATGGAGAACTCCACAGTTGAAGGATAATGGGATTTTACATCATACTATTTTTGCAGTGCTTATACTTTAATATTGCACCATTATGTTTGTGCCCATGACCTCATTTTGAAGACATTCAACGCATCCTTCTTTGATGACTGATCTCTTGCCCTCTTCAGAAGGTTGACAGCCTGCTCATGAGCAGTGCAAACAAAAATGATTGCTGTCTGACCCACCTTAAAAATCAAATACAGAAACTGGAGAATGTGAGATTTTTTTATGACCCTCCTCTCCTTGGGTTTTCCCTAGACTCTAGAAAGATTCTGGGGACGAGGGTAGGCACTGTGGATCCCAGTCACACTTGATGTTGCTTTCTTTGGGGTAATGTATGTGTTGATCAGTTATTCAGATACTAGCTTCTATACAGGTTTCTGGTTAGATTTCCTTTAAGGTCCCAGCTCCCAGGATTTCATTCTTGGATCCCTCTTGGATTGTGGGCTAATATGTGATATGTGATTTCTTTTTCACTTGCACTTTTTTACTTTACTCATTGAGAACATTTTCAAAGAGGTTACATGCAGAAATTTAGCACAGATGTACACTCATTTGCTTGTGGAAAAGAGGGGCGGCTTAGCAGTGTTCCAGATGTACATGCGGAAGTTGTATTTTATAAGAGATGTATGTGATTGCGTTAGGCAACATATTCATGCAATTTTACTCCTGCTAATTAGTGCATTTGATATTAGACTCATTTGTTGTCTTCTATTTTTGGGTGGGAGATCTGGTTGAACTCAGGTGAATTCAGGATGAAATACGAGAGTTTCAGTGAACTGGTGGAGGTATCACCAAAACAGGTATTTTTTTATCACATATCACATATACAAGCATATTTTAAAATGTACTTATCTCCACTTATAAATCACAATTTTATGCATACAAGTCATTTTTTTTCACTCATATGTTTATAAAATAGGTAAAGAAAGTCCACATTATCAATGCTTTGCAAATATTCACGCATTTGAAACATAAGCACGCACTTTCAGAGATGAACCACTTGCTTTTTCATAAAACTGTGCAGCATCCCTTTGCAGAGTTAATAAAATAGAAGGATAAACCTCTGCACATCCACTTATGCATGCAAATCCAGTAATGCAAATAGATTTGAAAGTTATCCTCTTTATCTTGTACCTTTAACATGTTTTTTCATCTTTTCCAGTGATAAGTTTATCTTGATCTCAAATTTATAAATTTTACAAAATAAATTCTATTTGAAAAAAAATCAAATGTAGGTCTTGCCAGCACACATACTTATTTTATTAAATATTTTCCTTCAAATGCTTATAATAACAAAGACCAGACCATTCTTAGAATTATCTTCCTATTAGGGTCTGTGAATAATCATGGGGAAGTCAGTTTTCAAACTCCCCCCAGTGCTTGTAGACCTGGGGGTAATCCAATTTTTAAAGAGATACTCCCTGCAGAGTTTCACTTTGAAAGTACCACTGGTGGAAAGTACACAGGTTAGGCAGTGTAGGGATTTCATCATGGAATCCCCATATAATTCACCGGCCTGCTCTTGGCATCGCCCCTTTTTCCCACAAAGGGGGGGGAGAGAGGAGAAATTTGCAAAGGATTCTTTCCACAGAAATCTCTTTGAAAATTACTGCTAAAATGATCATTTTCAAAGTCATTTACCCAGGTAAGAACATAAGAACATAAGAATATGCCATACTGGGTCAGAACAAGGGTCCATCAAGCCCAGCATCCTGTTTCCAACAGTGGCCAATCCAGGCCATAAGAACCTGGCAATTACCCAAAAACTAAGTCTATTTCATGTTACCATTGCTAATGGCAGTGGCTATTCTCTAAGGGGCGGATTTTAAAAGGCGCGCGAATAGCCTACTTTTGTTTGCGCTCCAGGCGCAAACAAAAGTACGCTGGATTTTAGTAGATACGCGCGGAGCCGCGCGTATCCACTAAAATCCTGGATCGGCGCGCGCAAGGCTATAAATTTTGTATAGCCGGCGCGCGCCGAGCCGCGCAGCTTACCCCGTTCCCTCCGAGGCCGCTCCGAAATCGGAGCGGCCTCGGAGGGAACTTTCCTTTGCCCTCCCCTCACCTTCCCCTCCCTTCCCCTACCTAACCCACCCGCCCGGCCCTGTCTAAACCCCCCCCTTACCTTTGTCGGGGGATTTACGCCTCCCAGAGGGAGGCGTAAATCCCCGCGCGCTAGCGGGCCTCCTGCGTGCCGGGCCGCGACCTGGGGGCGGGTACGGAGGGCGCGGCCACGCCCCCGGGCCGTAGCCACGCCCCCGTACCTGCCCCCAAAACGCTGCCGACACGCCCCCGAAACGCCGCTACGACCGGGCCCGCCCCCCGACACGCCCCCCTCCGAGAACCCCGGGACTTACGCGAGTCCCGGGGCTCTGCGCGCGCCGGGAGGCCTATGTAAAATATGCTTCCCGGCGCGCAGGGCCCTGCTCGCGTAAATCCGCCCGGTTTTGGGCGGATTTACGCGAGCAGGGCTCTGAAAATCCGCCCCTAAGTGAACTTAATAGCAGGTAATGGACTTCTCCTCCAAGAACTTATCCAATCCTTTTTTAAACACAGCTATATTAACTGCACTAACCACATCCTCTGGCAACAAATTCCAGAGTTTAATTGTGCGTTGAGTAAAAAAGAACTTTCTCCAATTAGTTTTAAATGTGCCCCATGCTAACTTCATGGAATGCCCCCTAGTCTTTCTACTATCCGAAAGAGTAAATAACCGATTCACATCTACCCGTTCTAGACCTCTCATGATTTTAAACACCTCTATCATATCCCCCCTCAGTCGTCTCATCTCCAAGCTGAAAAGTCCTAACCTCTTTAGTCTTTCCTCATAGGGGAGCTGTTCCATTCCCCTTATCATTTTGGTAGCCCTTCCCTGTACCTTCTCCATCGCAATTATATCTTTTTTGAGATGCGGCGACCAGAATTGTACACAGTATTCAAGGTGCGGTCTCACCATGGAGCGATACAGAGGCATTATGACATTTTCCGTTTTATTCACCATTCCCTTTCTAATAATTCCCAACATTCTGTTTGCTTTTTTGACTGCCGCAGCACACTAAACCGACGATTTTAATGTGTTATCCACTATGACACCTAGATCTCTTTCTTGGGTTGTAGCACCTAATATGGAACCCAACATTGTGTAATTATAGCATGGGTTATTTTTCCCTACATGTATCACCTTGCACTTATCCACATTAAATTTCATCTGCCATTTGGATGCCCAATTTTCCAGTCTCACAAGGTCTTCCTGCAATTTATCACAATCTGCTTGTGATTTAACTACTCTGAACAATTTTGTGTCATCTGCAAATTTGATTATCTCACTCGTCATATTTCTTTCCAGATCATTTATAAATATATTGAAAAGTAAGGGTCCCAATACAGATCCCTGAGGCACTCCACTGTCCACTCCCTTCCACTGAGAAAATTGCCCATTTAATCCTACTCTCTGTTTCCTGTCTTTTAGCCAGTTTGCAATCCACGAAAGGACATCGCAACCTATCCCATGACTTTTTACTTTTCCTAGAAGCCTCTCATGAGGAACTTTGTCAAACGCCTTCTGAAAATCCAAGTTTACTATATCTACCGGTTCACCTTTATCCACATGTTTATTAACTCCTTCATGGGCCTGTCTGAAAATTGCCCTTCTCAAAGCAACTAAAAGTATATATAGGGTTTGCAATGTGCATACTTTTATTCTCATTATGAAAGGGCTTTCCTGGGGGCATGTTTAGACTGGGAGAGTTATGTATGCACATAGAATGGCATTTTCAAATCTGCACACTTACTTTTCTCCCTCCTCCTTCCACCCACAGATAAAGAATGTGACTTTGGTGCCCATGTACAAAAGAAAAACCATGTGCATAATTTTCTGTGAAAATCATCTACCAGGTTCATTGGTATAAAATGACCCAAGGTCTTTGCACATGGGTGAGTTACCAAAAATTGTTCCCTCTAGGTGTATTTAGTCCAAATAAATAACTAAATATAATTGTGCTGCTTTTGCTGTAATCATGAAGTGCATATCAAAAACTTGTCTGCTAACAGAGAAGAAAAGAAAAGGACATTTTCATTTCTTTTTCAGTGATCTGGGTTCCTCTAAGTTCAGAAATTTCGGATTCAGCATACAAAACCAAACTGGGGCGCTGTGGAAGTTATTATCCAGATCAGGCAGCAGAACTAGTAGCCGTATCTTCCAACCAAAAGGGGGACGCTGTGCTGGCTTCAGAAAGCACACTGGGATCTCATTTGGATGAAATGTGCTACATAAATCTGAATCATCATTATTATTATTGTCCATACTACCACCAAACCAAATTACTTAAAATGACTCTCAATAAAACTGAACTCCAATAGTCTCCCCGGGAAACTGCAGTCTGAACAGGTCTTGACCCTAATTCTTCCTGAAAACTGTTTCAATAACCTTGCAGTTTAGAAATCAATTGATTTAGTAACATATAAGCCAGCTTAGCTGACATGTGGATGGTGCTTTCAACATCAAAACTGATATAAAAAAAAAAAAAAAGGGAAACAGAGCCCATTTTTCTTTTATCAAAGCAGTCCATGATATATTTGAAAAGACCTAGAAACCTTTACCAAACCTTCAGACTACTATAAGGCTTGGGAGTCCAGAAACATGAGAAAAGCATCACTATCCCAATTTGTAGACCTTAAGAGACCAGAAAATCAATTTTCATTTTGAACAGTTTTCTTTCATCCTGGAAATTGGATCATTATACTTTATTCCCTCTTGCAAGGATCCAATCAAAATAGATCTACTGAGAACTGAAGTTATCTATACCATTAATGGGAAAAATCAAGAAAGTATTTCACAGACAAACTTGCCCGGATATATATATTTTTTTTAATTTGCTGTACTGTAATTGTCATTCACTGAAAATCTGACTAGTCCAATACAAAACATGTGTGATATCTCTTTTGGGAAGAAGAAAAATGCAGCCCAGTTGCTACAATTTATTTTTATGGTCTGATTCATGCCACCAAGCTACACACAAACATTTGCACCTGGAAACCAGCTTTTACTGATGGTTCTTGTTCAGTTCATGCAGTCGGTAGTTCTGGTGTTTATGATCTATAAACGTCTTTATTAAAATGAGCTGTTTACTTATTGACTATTTGATTTATATTAGTGATTCAGTTGTTTTATACAGTATACACTACAGTCTTGCATTTCAGAAATGTTGGAGAGCTTGGTCCCAAATCATCAGTCCTTAACCTCTAACTGGATGACATTTATCATGACTTGCATTGGCAATGGAATTTTGTATTATATGTCAGCATGCAAACGTAAACTGCAGGTTGCATCCTTACGAGCTGATGATGTCACTTCTGCCTATACATAAACACATAAGGTGAAGCTGCTGGGAGAGTGTGTCCATTGGGGCCAAGAGCAGCTTAGGCATTAATCTGTCTGTAAGTCCAGGGCTGAGCAAGGAGGTACGTGCTGTTGGCATATACTAGGCCTGTGATGCATTCACAATATGACAGAAGACAGGCCTGGCGCCACTAGGTGTACAAACTGTGCAATTGCACAGGACGGCACACCTGGTGTGACCTGATCCCACCGGTGGCAAAAGAAGGAGGCCCATGATGTCACCGGTGGACCCAATCCCACTGGCAGCAGAAGCAGGAGGCCACAGCAGAGGAAGACCATCCTTTAGCTCCTCCTCCGGTGCTGGCCCCACGGTATTGAACACTCGCGGTACTATAACTTCCTGTATTCTCGCGAGATGAGAATACAGGAAGTGCTAGCACTGCGAGTGTTTAATTACCATGGTGCCAGCACAGGAAAAGGAGCTGCAGAATGGCTTTTCTCCACAAAGAAGGAACAGGCTAGCAGCAGCAGCAGAGGAGGAATGACTCATGGACCCTGACTGCCTGGTTGGTATGTGTGTGTGTGTATATGAATGGGAAGTTGCCTGTAATGGGGGTGTGTGTGTGTGTGTGTGTGTGTGTGTGTGTGTGTGTGTGTGTGTGTGAGATGCTGCCTGGGATATGTGTGTGTGTGTGTGTGTGTGTGTGTGTGAATGGGAGGCTGCCTGGGATGGGGGTGTATGTGTGTGTGTGTGTGTGTGTGTGTGTGTGTGTGTGTATGAGAGGCTGCCTGGGATATGTGTGTTTGTGTATGGGAGGCTGCCTGGAATGGGAGTGTGTGTGTGTGTGTGTGTGTATGAGAGGCTGCCTGGGATATGTGTGTGTGTGTGTGTGTTTGTGTATGGGAGGCTGCCTGGGATATGTGTGTGTGTGTGTTTGTGTATGGGAGGCTGCCTGGAATGGGTGTGTGTGTGTGTGTGTGTGTGTGTGTGTGTTTGTGTATGGGAGGCTGCCTGGAATGTGTGTGTGTGTGTGTGTTTGTGTATGAGAGGCTGCCTGGGATATGTGTGTGTGTGTGTTTGTGTATGAGAGGCTGCCTGGGATGTGTGTGTGTGTGTGTGTGTGTGTGAATGGGAGGCTGCCTGGAATGGGAGTGTGTGTGTGTGTGTGTGTGTGTGTGTGTGTGTGTGTGTGCGTGTATGAGAGGCTGCCTGGGATATATATGTGTGTGTGTATGGGAGGCTGCCTAGGATGGGTGTATGTGTGTGTGTGTGTGTGTGTGTGAGGCTGCCTTGAATGGGAGTGTTTGTGTGTGTGTGTGTGTGTGTTTATGGGAGGCTGCCTGGAATGGGAGTGTGTGTGTGTGTATATATATGAGAGGCTGCCTGGAATGGGAGTGTGTGTGTGTATGAGAGGCTGCCTGGGATATGTGTGTGTGTGTGTATTTATTTATTTATTTAAATACTTTTGATATACCGATACTCAAGACAAGCGTCTTATTGTACCGGTTTACATTGAAACTCGGGGTAACCAATTAACTAGGAAGATAAAGTTACAGTGAACAGGGGGTTTACAGTGTGGGAGAGAACAGATCAAAGGCATATGATTAACATAATTAGTTAAAAACGTAACTAAGAGTAGTATAACAAAGTAGTATACGTGTATGGGAGGCTGCCTAGGATGGGTGATTGTGTGTGTGTGTGTGTGTGTGTGTGTGTGTATGGGAGGCTGCCTGGAATGGGAGTGTATGGGTGTGTGTGTGAATGGGAGGCTGCCTGGAATGGGAGTGTGTGTGTGTGTGTGTGTGTGTGTGTGTGTGTGAGAGGCTGCCTGGGATATGTATGTGTGTGTGTATGGGAGGCTGCCTAGGATGGGTGCATGTGTGAGGCTGCCTGGAATGGGAGTGTGTGTGTGTGTGTGTGAATGGGAGGCTGCCTGGAATGGGAGTGTGTGTGTGTGTGTGTGTGTGTGAGAGAGAGGCTGCCTGGGATATGTATGTGTGTGTGTATGGGAGGCTGCCTAGGATGGGTGTATGTGTGAGGCTGCCTGGAATGGGAGTGTTTGTGTGTGTGTGTGTGTGTGTGTGTATGGGAGGCTGCCTGGAATGGGAGTGTGTGTGTGTGTATATATGAGAGGCTGCCTGGGATATGTGTGTGTATGTGTGTTTGTGTATGGGAGGCTGCCTGGAATGGGAGTGTGTGTGTGTGTGTGTGTGTATGAGAGGCTGCCTGGGATATGTGTGTGTGTGTGTGTATGGGAGGCTGCCTAGGATGGGTGATTGTGTGTGTGTGTGTGTGTGTGTGTGTGTGTGTGTGTGTGTGTGTGTATGGGAGGCTGCCTGGAATGGGAGTGTGTGTGTGTGTGTGTGTGTGTGTGTGTGTGTGTGTGTGAATGGGAGGCTGCCTGGGATGGGAGTGTGTGTGTGTGTATGTGTGTGTGTGTGTGAGGCTGCCTGGAATGGAAGTGTTTGTGTGTGTGTGTGTGTGTGTGTGTGTGTATGTATGGGAGGCTGCCTGGAATGGGAGTGTGTGTGTATATATGAGAGGCTGCCTGGGATGTGTGTGTGTGTGTGTGTGTGTGTGTGTGTGAATGGGAGGCTGCCTGGGATGGATGTGTGTGTATGACTGAGATGAGGCTTTTTCCTAATAGGAAGTGTATTCGGGCTTTCAGAGGGTCAAGCCCACACCCAACACCATAACAATAGGCCTAATACCATATGAGTTCCAAATGTCTTTTTTGCAGGGATTTCTGGTTGGCATCACAGCAGTGCATGTAAATATAATTTAAGTGATATTTTTACCTCAGAATACTGTACTTTGATATTTTTCATGTAAAATATAAATGTATAACTCTTAACTAATAATTCCTAACATTCTATTTGCTTTTTTGACTGCTGCAGCACACTGAGCAGACGATTGTAAAGTATTATCCACCTTGATGCCTAGATCTTTTTTCCTGGGTGGTAGCTCCTAATATGGAACCTAACATCGTGTAACTACAGCAAGGGTTATTTTTCCCTATATGCAACACCTTGCACTTGTCCACATTAAATTTCATCTGCCATTTGGATGCCCAATCTTCCAATCTTGCAAGGTCCTCCTGTAATGTTTCACAATCCACTTGTGATTTAACTCTCTGAATAATTTTGTATCATCCGCAAATTTGATAACCTCACTCGTCGCATTCCTTTCCAGATCATTTATATACATATTGAAAAGCACCGGTCCAAGTACAGATCCCTGAGGCACTCCACTGTTTACCCTTTTCCACTGAGAAAATTGACCATTTAATCCTACTCTCTGTTTCCTGTCTTTTAACCAGTTTGTAATCAACGAAAGGACATCGCCTCCTATCCCATGACTTTTTAGTTTTCTTAGAAGCCTCTTGTGAGGTACTTTGTTAAACGCCTTCTGAAAATCCAAATACACTACATCTACCGGTTCACCTTTATCCACATGTTTATTAACCCCTTCAAAAAAAGGAAGCAGATTTGTTAGGCAAGACTTCCCTTGGGTAAATCCATGTTGACTGTGTTTTATTAAATCATGTCTTTCTATATGTTCTGTGATTTTGATCTTGAGAATAGTTTCCACTATTTTTCCCGGCACTGAAGTCAAGTTCACTGGTCTATAGTAACCCGGATCGCCCCTGGAGCCTTTTTTAAATATTGGGGTTACATTGACCACCCTCCAATCTTCAGGTACAATGGAGGAGGCAGAGTAACATTAGCCCCGCAGCTGATGGGATTCTTTTCTTGGACTGCAAGGGATGGAGAAGGAGGCTGCTGCAGTTACCATGTGTGCTTGGGGGAGTGAATGATTGAGAGAGAAAGAATGAGCCAGCAAATATGTAAGTGAGAGAGAGCATGTGTGTGATTGAGGCCATGTGTGTAAGTAAGAGAGAGAAGGCATGTATGAGAGAGAGAGAGAGAGACCGATCAAAGAGATGACTGTTGTATGTGGCAAAGCGAGAGACTTGTCAGGAAGGTGATCGGTATGTGTGAGAAAAAGAGACATTGGTCTGGGAGGTGACTGGTGAGTGTGAGAGAGAGAGACTGGTCAAGGAGGTGGTTGGTGTATGTGTGTGTGAGAGAGAGAGAGACCAGTTGGGGAGTGACTGGTATGTGAAAGACAGAAACTGGTCATGGCGGTGTGACTGGTTTGTGTTGGTGTGTATGTAAGGGAGACAGAGATACTGGTCATGGGCTCTAAGGAAGAGGACTGTGAGGGCAGAGCTTAAGCAGCTACTGCTACCTTTGGTGTGTACTACTGGCCTGCAAGGGAAAAGAGTAAGAGAGTTGCTGGAGAGGGTAAGTAAAAGTGGCTTTTTAAGTTTATTTTTCTTGATTGACTGCCATTTGAATTATTAGGTATTATGTAATATGTCTTCTGTTTGAAATATTTTATTGGTGTTTGGAGAATTTTTAACAATTTTTATAAGTTTTTAATGATTGGATATTATTCTATTTATCAGTTGTTTAGAAACATTTATTCTGGTTATTAGTATAGTTTTAGAATTATTATTGTATACTTCTTGAGAAATGTATAAATAGAAATGTGCAGACAAAAATTGAACTGGAAACAGCAAGAAGCCATACTCTGTATGTAGTACAACAATGGAAAAACAAAAACATTTGGTCACTTTATTCTGTATTTCATGAAGGTCTGTCTGAATTCTGCATGTGTGACTAAGGTAAGGGTATTCTGCAAGTTTGTAGTTGCTGTGAAGGGATCTATAGCAGTTTCGCTTATTCTGTTTTCCTAATAGGAGGTGCATTAGTGTTTAGGACCTGGTTTAATATTTGTAGTGTTGCCTTTTCATAGGTAGGGTTGTTACTGTTGAGTGCATTCCATTAATGCAGATGTAACTTTGTACGCATTAGTTTGTGTGCATTATTTCAGATTCTGGGAGTATGTTAGGTGCTATATTTCTGTTTCCATTTCTCCAGGTTTGCACTGCATGCAGATTGGCTTTTTTTAGGTTTCCATTCCAGTTTCTGTCCCCATATTTGTAATTTGTGATTTTTCTGTACTTGGGGAAGTTCAGTTCTATGTGTGTGACCAAGGCGATGTATTTTACTAATATTTAGGAATTTGTATCAATCTTATTTATTGTGTTTTTTCAATAGGACATGCATTGGTGGTAAATTGCTGTCTTTTCATAAGTAGGGTTATTGCACCTGGTAGGGAGAGTTTGTGTTGCTGTTACTGAGATGACAGGGAATATCCTAGTTATGCTCTGCACCCATTGTTAAGGGGTTGGGAAGGTTCCTTTGGATGCAGAATATATTTTTACATTTAGCTCCGTGATGATTATATGTTCAGTGTGTCACGCATGTGAAAACCATCTGTCAGGTGTGTCCTGACAGAAAAAATGTTGACAACCACTGCTTTAGCTCACCACCACATACTGATGAAAACACTCATTTTGTTTCATTTTGGGACAGATTGGTGGACAGGTGTCATGTGATTTGGTTTGTCATCTTGTCATCTTGAAATATGAATGGAAGGCGCCGGCGGTGTTGTTACAGACACGTTCTCTGCTAGCTGCTTTGTACAAAGAAATCTACTCCTTTTCATCACTTATAAGGTCAAAAATTCTTTAATGAGGTCAATTTTAAATTGGATACCTCTGAATATGTCTATAACAACACCCCCTTACAATAGTCAATATATAGAGTATCATACAAAGAGGTTCTCTCTCTCTCTCTCTTTTTTCTCTCTCTCTCTCTCTTCTCCAGTGCCTAACAAGGAGCAGTAGCAAAGATGAATGCATGGCCCTTTTAAAATCTACCTTTATATGAATATAGGTGCTTATTATGTTAATAAGGGTTTAGACTGAGTTAAGTGGGATATGTTTTTTTAACTCGATTTGTTTAATAAAGTGCAATTGGTGAGTGCTTTTCATTGGAATGGCGCTAAACTAAAGGACATTGTTTTCATCCTAGTGGTTCCTTTCTGCCTTGAGCAGTATATAATATATACTGCTCAAGGCAATTATATACTATATATATTGATTTTTCACTAACTTTATTAGGTTTTTAAGGCATTTTGTCTGAAAAAAAGAAAAAATCTTTTGTATGCCACTTTTTCTTTCTATTGTATATATGGTAATGATATTGTGTAACCTTTTGTTCTGTATCAGTAAATATATGACAAACCACTCCATACTTCTCAATAACTCAACTAAGGGTGCCAGGTAGCTGTTCAAAGAAGAAGTAAAAAACCAGAGAGGTTAACTTTAAAACAAGCATATGTGCGCCCATATAAGTGGCTATATGGATGTACATGTGCATGCACATGTATTTTATAGAGATGTGAATCGTGTCCTAGATCGTCTTAACGATCGATTTCGGCTGGGAGGGGGAGGGAATCGTATTGTTGCCGTTTGGGGGGGTAAAATATCGTGAAAAATCGTGAAAAATCGAAAAATCGTAAAATCGCAAAACCGGCACATTAAAACCCCCTAAAACCCACCCCCGACCCTTTAAATTAAATCCCCCACCCCCAATGACTTAAATAACCTGGGGGTCCAGCGGCGGTCCGGAACGGCAGCGGTCCGGAACGGGCTCCTGCTACTGAATCTTGTTGTCTTCAGCCGGCACCATTTTCCAAAATGGCGCCGAAAAATGGCGGCGGCCATAGACGAACACGATTGGACGGCAGGAGGTCCTTCCGGACCCCCGCTGGACTTTTGGCAAGTCTTGTGGGGGTCAGGAGGCCCCCCCCAAGCTGGCCAAAAGTTCCTGGAGGTCCAGCGGGGGTCAGGGAGCGATTTCCCACCGCGAATCGTTTTCCGTACGGAAAATGGCGCCGGCAGGAGATCGACTGCAGGAGGTCGTTCAGCGAGGCGCCGGAACCCTCGCTGAACGACCTCCTGCAGTCGATCTCCTGCCGGCGCCATTTTCCGTACGGAAAACGATTCGCGGCGGGAAATCGCTCCCTGACCCCCGCTGGACCTCCAGGAACTTTTGGCCAGCTTGGGGGGGGCCTCCTGACCCCCACAAGACTTGCCAAAAGTCCAGCGGGGGTCCGGAAGGACCTCCTGCCGTCCAATCGTGTTCGTCTATGGCCGCCGCCATTTTTCGGCGCCATTTTGGAAAATGGCGCCGGCTGAAGACAACAAGATTCAGTAGCAGGAGCCCGTTCCGGACCGCTGCCGTTCCGGACCGCCGCTGGACCCCCAGGTTATTTAAGTCATTTGGGGGGGTTCGGGAGGGTGGGGGATTTAATTTAAAGGGTCGGGGGTGGGTTTTAGGGGGTTTTTAGTGTGCCGGCTCACGATTCTAACGATTTATAACGATAAATCGTTAGAATCTCTATTGTATTGTGTTCCATAACGGTTTAAGACGATATTAAAATTATCGGACGATAATTTTAATCGTCCTAAAACGATTCACATCCCTAGTATTTTATATCATGAACCCAAATGTGCACACACTATATAAAATATGTCTAAATCTACCCAACATGTTCATATATCTGAAAGATACATGGTATGTATTTTCAACATAGCTGGATAAGTAGAATGTTAACTCTTATCTGGCTATCTTACTTAACGGGATAAGTAGCGGTACTTGAGAGTTATCTGGCTAAGTGGCAGCAAAGCTACCCCTTACAAAGTGAAGTCCAAATTTATCCAGATAAGTGGTGCAAATCTCTTATCCATGAGTATTTGTGCTCCTAATTCTAAGCATTTACACATGTAGATTTCACTCACATATTTTCTTTAGCATGTGTCAGCTTTTATGTGCATAAATCATCACTTTTTGTAACATGCATGCATGAAGAAAATTACAAGCTGAACAGCCCTAAGCTCTTCAGCCTTTCCTCATAGGGGAGCTGTTCCATCCCCTTTATCATTTTGGTTGCCCTTTTCTGTACCTTCTTCGTCGCAACTATATCTTTTTTGAGATGCGGTGATCAGAATTGCACACAGAATTCAAGGTGCGTTCTCACCATGGAGCGATATAGAGGCATTATGACATTTTCTGTTTTATTCACCATTCCCTTCCTAATAATTCCTAATATTCTGTTTGCTTTTTTGACTGCTGCAGCACACTGCAATCCAATTAGTCCACTAGTTTGTTCAGTCTATCTCTAGGTCATCAAAACCCTTCTGGTTCTTCAGCCTGAACTCCCCCCAGTTTATCCTGTCACTATTTAGCTATAAAGAATTTTATTCTCACTTATGCCAGATAATTAGTAGGTATAAATATGCACAGGTCACAGCCTGTGTGTGTCTTTGACAGGTTATAAAATAGCAACTTATATACAATGTACATAAATGTTGACCCCCATCCCTTTATTATGCAAGCAAATTTATTCACACACCATTACATGCAAGTGTATGTCTGAGGTTTAAAAAAAATAGAATTTATGCGAATATGTGCTATTTGCACGCCCAACTCTTTGAAAATTCATCTTTAAGAGTGGGAAAAATGAATGGAACAATTGAACCATGAATCTGGATTCAATAATGACTATCTTGCATGACCCTAAATTTCATAATATACGTCTTAGAACCCACCAATTATGGACTAATCATAACTGAAAAATATAATCATAGGTCACAAATTTTAGAAAGATGTTTATATTTTTAATGAATTGCAAATGGAGTAGGACTTAGCTTATGGATATGCAATCTCCCACATGATAAAGGTAGGCAGTAGTGATCATGAATTCTACCATTTATATAGCAGAGATGTATTAGCAATTGGCCTGTATAAGTTGTTATTTACCACTATCGGAGGATTCGATGGAGCACTTGCCAAGGAAGATTGAATATCTTATATAAGAAACCAAACAAATTGGCTATCTCGCCAATAAAGGGAGATTTTTATTTGTGAAAAACCTAAAATTCTGATGGTATCTGGAGTATCAAAAGTGCACAAGTCACTATTACATCCTCTGTGTTGTCCTACAGTGTCTGCCAATGGTTTATTGTTGGAGCCAGTGGCTGTTTCTGTAAATCATTTTTTTTGAGCTGCAGTACAGCTAAGTGAAAAATTCAGATCATGCATTATCAGCCATTTAAACCAAAGAGCAGGGATGGCAAGAGGTGGCCAGTGAAATTGGTATGTCACCTCCAAGCAATACAGGAAGTGGGAAGAGAAAGTAACAAAATCAAACAGTTCAAAAAAGCAGAAAAGGTGATTAGGAAGAGCAGCTGGAAAACTATGACCAAAAATGTTCATAGTTTGGGCAAAAAATCCCAGACCTGTAGGCCCTAATAGTAGAGGCGGACTTGGACATTGTTGTTGTTATGGAGACATGGTTTACTGATTCTCATGATTGGGAAGGACAAAGAGAACAGAAAAAGGAGAAAAGTAGCTCTTTATGTCAAAAACAACATCCAAGCAACTGATTTGTAAGGGACGTGGAGTAGAGAAGAAGCATTATGGACCGTCCTAAAAAAAGAAGATTGTGCTTCCATTTTTGCTAATGTGATCTACAGGCCTCCAACTCAAACAGAAAATCTAATTGAAGACATCCAAAAGTTGGGAAAGAAGGGAGAACATTTGCTCGTTGAAGATTTTAATCTGATGGATGTGGACTGGAGTATCCCTTCGGAATCTACAAGAAATAGAAAAATAGTGGATGCCCTTCTCAATCAAATGGTAATGAAACCCATGTGGGAGGGTGTGATATTTATTCCAGTGCTCACTATGGGGTACAATGTCTATAATTTTCTGGTAGGGGCTCACCTAAGCACCAGTGATCAGCAGACGATCTGGTTTGATATTGTGAATATGATACAGAGAAATCATGAGAAGCCCAGAGTTTTGAATTTCACAAATACAGACTTTGTCATAATGAGGATATACCTGGAGGAAGAACTAGAAGACTGGGAGAAAATGGGTGAGCTAAATTAAAAGGAGCTATTACAAAGTAGGGATGTGAATCGTTTTTTGACGATTTAAAAAAATCGTCAGATATTTTTGACTGCCACTAAAAAAAATGGCGCTGATGGCCTGATAAAAAAAACACCCCACCCGACCCTTTAAATTGACCCCCTTAGCCTCCCCCACCCTCTCAAACCCCCCCCCCCAAAACCTTTTAGAATTACCTGGTGGTCCAGTGGGGGCGCGGGGAGCGATCTTCCGCTCTCGGGCCATCGGCTGCCACTAATAGTCGCGCCGGCCATCCAGTGCTCCTACCATGTGACAGAGGCCGGCCAATGGCACGGATACCCTGTCACATGGTAAGGGCAAAGGGCCATCAGCGCCATTTTTATTAGTGGCAGCCGATGGCCCGAGAGCGGGAGATCGCTCCCTGCGCCCCCACTGGACCACCAGGTAATTTTAAAATGGTTTTTCGGGGTTCGGGAGGGTGGGGGAGGGTTTTTTTGTTATCGGATCGGGCACAGCCGATAAAAAAAAAATCGAGCCGGACGATAAAAATTTTAAGATTTTGAATCAGAACCGGAACCGATCAGATTCCGGTTCCGATTCACATCTCTATTACAAAGGCAGAAAATCTATATGTTAGAAAAGTAAACAAGAATAAGTAGAAAAAGAAACAGATCTGGTTCTCAAAGTTGGTGGCTGAAAAAATAAAGGCAAAAAGAACAACATTTAAGAAATATAAAGGATCCCAAAAAAAGGAACACAGGGAAGAATATCTTTTGAAACTGAGGAAGACAAAGAAAAAATCAGAAAAGCAAAAGAGCAAACAGAAGAAAAGATTGCCAAAGCAGTAAAGCCAGGTGACAAAATATTTTTCAGATATGTCAGAGAAAGAAAGTAGGCCCGAAGTGATATAATGAAATTGAAAGGTGACGAGGAGCAATATGTGGAGAGAGACAAGAAATGGCAGAAATATTTAACAAACACTTCAGTTCGGTGTTCACTAAAGAAGACCCTTGAGAATGATTGTTGCTGGTTGACAAGACCATAGATGGGGATGAGGTAGACAAAACTCTGTTTATAGAAGAGAATGTACAGGATGAGCTAGGCAACTTGAAAATTAACAAGGACATGGGAATAGAAGAGTTACATCCCAGGATACTGAAGGAGCTCAAAGATGTGCTAGCGGGTTTGTTGTATGATCTGTTCAATGTCCCTATAAATGGGATTGATGCCACAGGATTGGAGAAGAGTAGTTGTGGACCCAATTCTCAAGAGTGGTAGAGGAGAGGAGGCTGGAAACGACAAGCCAGTTAGCCTCACCTCGGTGGTGGGAAAATTAATGGAGAATCTGCTGAAGGAAAGCATAGTGAGCTATCTACAATCAGGTGGGTTGCTCAACTCCAGGCAGCATGGATTCACCAGGAGAAGGTCTTGTCAGACAAGGAAGATGACAACACCCCTGGTATCAGGGTTAGGGCACTGTGTGCAGGAAGATCACAACACCCCTGATATCAGGGATAGGGCACTGCATGCAGGAAGATCACAACACCCCTGATATCAGGGATAGGGCACTGCATGCAGGAAGATCACAACACCCCTGGTATCAGGGATAGGGCACTGTGTGCAGGAAGATCACAACACTCCTGGTATTAATAGGGATAGGGCACTGCATGCAGGAAGATCACAACACCCCTGGTATCAGGGATAGGGCACTGTGTGCAGGAAGATCACAACACTCCTGGTATTAAGTATAGGGCACTGCATGCAGGAAGATCACAACACCCCTGGTATCAGGATTAAGGCACAGTGTGCAGGAAGATCACAACTCCCCTGGTATCAGGGGTAGGGCACTGAGTGCAGGAAGATCACAACACCCCTGGTATCAGGGATAGGGCACTGAGTGCAGGAAGATCACAACACCCCTGGTATCAGGAATAGGGCACAAGTTCTAGTCACATTGACTGATCACATTACTTTTTTTGTCAACTACCAACAGTTTCCATTTCCCATCCCCCCAACCATCACCTCAGTGGGAACCTTGCTAACATCAATAGATAAGAGGGCAGCCAGCCAATAGGAATACATATTCATTCCTAACTGAATTTTACTGACCTGGAAAGTGTCAATAATTTGTAACATTTTCTGTTAGTGTTCCTGAGTTTCCATTTCCATTTCTCATCCCCCCAACCATCACCTCAGTGGGAACCTTGGTAACATCAATAGATAAGAGGGCAGCCAGCCAATAGGAATACATATTCATTCCTAACTGACCTTTACTGACCTGGAAAGTGTCAATTTGTATCATTTTCTGTTAGTGCGCACTAACACGATTTAACGATTTTTAACAATAAATCGTTAGAATTTCTATTGTATTGTGTTCTTTAACGATTTAAGATGATATTAAAATTATCGGACGATAATTTTTATCGTTGAAAAACGATTCACATCCCTACTGCTCTTATTATAAGGTTTGGGGATAATTGCACAGAGTGGCAATTACTACCCTTAAGAGAAACTTGGGGTAACCTGCAATGCGTGGCAGATACTACCATAAGCTTGTTGGGCAGATTGAATGGACCATTTGGTCCTTTTTTGCCGTCATTACTATGTTACTATGTTACAGCACTCGGCATCATACATACAGGATACATCACATATGCCAAGGAAATTAAATTCATTAATTCAAATTTTATTTTAGTGTCCATGGAAGCCGAATCATTGTACACTAATATACCTCAAACAGCTGTACTGAATTTGGTTAAGGTTATCTTAGAAAGAAGAACTTCTCCACAGAGAATTCCAACTGCTTTCATTTATGGGACAGCCAAATTAGTTTTATGTGAAAACTACTTTGTATTTTAGATCATGTTTTATTTACAGACCCATGAGGTGTCAATAGGATCCCTTTAACATCAGGCATAGCCATCTTTACATAGCCCGGTTTGAGGAAGATGTAACATATCTTTCTTCAGGTTTTCAAAATATTTCGACTGGAAGTAGATACACTGATATCTTTATTTGGCACAGCACAGAGAACGATTTGATAACAATCCATCAGTGGTTGAATGAACAACATTTTATTATGAACCAGATAATAACTTACATTTTACTATAATATATCATCATGCGCATAAGAAGCCTGTGCTTACATGCTATTTTATAAATATCAGACATTCACACATATTTTCACTTTTGCGCACAAATCTACATGCATAAAAAAGGGGCAGACCAGGAGGGTTCCTGGGAAAGGCTAAGAGATACATGCATAAGTTGCTATTTTCAAAGAGATTTATGTGAGTACATGTGGTAACTTATTTGCACAATTTTACACCTGCTAATTATCTTGTGCAACTGATGATATCAGATTCATCTCTTCTCAAACATTGGTTGGGTGGGAGATATGGGTGAACTGGTGGGAGCTCAGACAGAAGAACTAGGAGGGTCTAGATGACTTGGAGAAGGTCTGGGTGAACTGTGGAGGAATTGTAAAATTGATGATTTCAATTACACTTTTGTTTTAAAATATACCAACTTACGCGCGTAAATCAGGATTTTACATGAGCAATTGGGAGAGAGATTACCAGCTGTTCCAACTTGATTGGAAATTAGAAGAAATTGAATTTATTAATGGAACTGAATTGATCCAGTGATACACTAATTGAAAGACAGACAGTCACAAATTTATTCAAGAACTACATTTGTAACATCATATATTAAAACAACTAAGGCTGTAACTAATTGTTCCATCAGTTTAATAATTTAGCAGTAAATGTTCGGTTGGAAACCATCCAATGCTTCCAGCATGATTATTGCTGCTGTGACCATGAGTGCTGTTTACAAATGAATTTAAATTGGGATTTGAGCAAATGCAATGCACAGACCCTAGAAGATTTATTCTCTTCCCTGCCCAGGGAATCAGGGCCACTCAGAATGAAATAACAACTCGGGAAGAGTTAACATTCAGAGACTATGTTTGAGGTGTGGTTTCTGAGGCCTTTATCTGGGACTATCAGCTGTTACATGTATGTTTAGTTTTACTTCTTTATCTGGTTACATATTTATCTTTTAGGGTTTTCTTATGATGCATTTTATATTGTTGGTTTTATATACAGTATTTACGTCTTGATGATATTGTGCAATGCTCTGTTTCACAATAAAACTCTGTTTTGTTTTTTTTATGTTGCTGATTTTAAATCCACTGTGAGCAAGCTTTAATGGAAAGGCAGCTTACAACATGAAATAAAATATGCTCAGAAGGAGGAAACAGAAAATGCCTAGCCTAGTCATTGCAGTATTGGTCCTGGGCCATGCAATAATGGGCCCTGAATCCGGAGACCAGGTGTCACATTTGAGCAATGATTGCAATTCCTCACAACCCCACCCCCCCCCCCCCCCACCCCCCTTGGAGGCGGGAGACGCTGCCTCTGCAGCATCTCCAGCTCCAACCGACCTGGACAGTAGAAATCCTATTCCTTACCACTGCTGGTTTAAGGCTATAGCAATCAATGTGACAGCATTGGGTGCTACCATTCCTGGGGTCCCCAAGCAATCGAAATCGCAGTATCAGAGAGATATAACTCCCAATGCTCCCTGCATTGTTTCTGCTTGCATCACTGTTTTGCTGCTACTTCCACCCTGTCAGGGACAAAAAAGAAATGCTTTCTTCGCTATGCCCTGGAAAGCTTTTTAAAAAGCTGCTTGTTTTGGTGGCCCACGGGAATAGCCAGTGGGATATACAATTGTGCGCATCAGGTAGCATATCTCTGGCAGAATATGTAAGATGTGTAGCATTTTAAGAAAACATGAGAGATCATACAAAACACTTCTGTTATTTTTGAAGTGTTTCAAATTAAACTATTGTGCATCACAGAATAGCACAATCATTAAACAAACCATAACAATAAAGAAAATAATAAAATGGTCCTGTTCAAAAGTTTGTATACCCTTAGTTTTTATTGTCCCCATTTGCATCAATGATAGCTTACAGTCTTTTGTGATAGTTCTGAATGAGGCCCTTTATTTTCTCATGTGGTAAAGCTGCCCATTCCTCTTGGAAAACAAAACCCCCAGATCCTGTAAATTCTTTGGTTGTCTAGCATGAACTGCATGATTGAGTTCTCCTAAAGTGGCTCAATGAGGTTGAGGTGAGGACTCTGTGATAGCCACTCCAGAACCTTCACTTTCTTCTGCTGCAGCCACTGAAGGGTTGACTTTGCCTTATGTTTCCGATCATTGTCATGTTGGAAAGTCCAAGTGCACACCATGCACAGCTTCCTAGATAATGAATGCAAATTCTCCTCCAATATTTTCAGATAAGATGTTGCATTCATCCTGCCATCAATTTTTTTTTTTCTTTTGTATTGAAATTTTTATTGAATGTACATAATGGCAACAGTGTACAGAGCTATAATGAACAACAACCACCAAAGACAACAGATCATCAACACAATGGAACATAAAGAGTTGTCATAGGTACATCGTGAGTTTATAGAACCGTCCTCCTCCCCCCACCCCCCCACTTTCTGCCCCCCCCCCCATGTGTGATCAAAGCATAATATAAACAAGATACATAACCATGATAGTCAGTCTGGATAAACACCTGATACAAGGACTGTTCACCTAGAAATAAGGTAAAGAGGGACTGGTACATTACTTCTCCGGCTCATCCCCCGTCTTTGTCTGGTGCCACGTCCTGTAAGGGCCCCACAGATCCTGACGTTGCTGCCCATCCCGGGGGCTATGCCGTCCCATCTTTTCATGCAGGAGGAATAATCTATGTAGTCGAGAAGAGACCCGTCCCATAAATATAGGTCCTGCATTTCTCCACTCCAGAGCCACCTCGCACTTGGCAGCAGCTAGAATAAACGTAATCAGTTTCCCCTGTGCCACCGTCACATCGTAAGGCAGATTTAACAGGGTTTGTTCAGGAGTAAGGGTGACCTCTATCCCCATAATATTCTTAATTAGCTGGGTAACCCCAGTCCATAGAAGTTGTAAGTAAGAGCATGACCACCACATATGTAAAAACGTACCCTCCATGCCACACTCCTTCCAACATCGGTCACTATATTGGGGATTAAATCTGCGTATTTTAGCTGGTGTGCAGTACCAGCGCAGCAGAATCTTATATCGGTTCTCAGCCAGTTGTGAGTAGGGAAGTCCCCGTTTGGTAAAAAGAAAAATCTGATCCCAGGTGTCGTCCTCTAAAGTGCGGCCCAGGTCCCTCTCCCAGGTCTTCATAAAAACTGGTTTTTGCTGTGGGTCCTTATTCAAATAATTATAAACCTGGGATATGGCTTTCCGCAGGGTGTCAGCCTGATCGCACCAGGCCTCCAATTGTGTTTTGCCCAGGACCAATTCCCGCCCCACCGATTCAGTCAGAAAGAAGTGACGGATTTGTAAATAAGGGTAGACATCCAGCCCCGTTAGGTCATATTTGGCTTGTAGCGTGGGGAATGAGACGAAGCTATCCATATCCCATAATTGCCCGAAATGCATGATGCCCTTCCCACGCCACCGCTGAAAGGAGCCATGGGCGGTACCAGCTGGAAATAAGCGGTTCGTCTGGAGGCCAGAGCTGTAATAGTATCGTCTGTCTCCCGTCAACTGTCTACCCCACTGTGACCACACCTGAAGAGTGGTCTGTGTCGAGAGCGCCAAGGCTCCCCAGGGAAGGAGTGTGTTCCTAGGTTGCCATATTATCGAGCTGAGGGGGGTCCCACCATATATAGCCTGCTCAATGTGCACCCATTGTTTCTGTTCCCCTTTGCGATTCCAGTCAAAGATAGCCCTAATTTGGGCCGCTATATAGTACCACTGCAAGTGGGGGACACTCAAACCTCCCCTATCTTTTGGGCGATACATAACCCCCCTGGAGACCCTAGGCGGACGCCTCCTCCAGATGTAGGAGAAGATCCGTCTCTGCCAGCGAGTGAGCACTACCTTGGGTATAAGTATAGGCAGCGCCTGAAATAAGTAGCCCAAACGGGGCAGGAGATTCATTTTCACGGATGCTATGCGGCCAAACCAAGATAAATAGAGTCCGGACCATCTATTCAAATCATTGAAGATTTGGTGTACGAGGGGTGTGTAGTTAAGCTTAAAAAGGTCGCCAGGATCCTTGCTAATATTAGACCCCTAGATATTTGATTTTGGTGGGAGCCCATCGGAATCGACACTGAGTTTGTAATATCGCAAGCTCAGTGGCAGATAGTGTAACATTGAGCAGTTCAGATTTTTCAATGTTTAACTTGAAACCGGATACTGCTCCGAAATCGCTAAGTTCCCCAAGAGCCCCCTGTAGGGATATATGCGGATCAGTCAGGGTGAACAGAATGTCGTCGGCGAATAGAGACATCTTGTAAACATTACCCGCTAATTCTATACCATGAATCGAGCAATTGCCGCGCACCCGGATGGCCATAGGTTCCAAAAACAAGGCAAACAACAATGGGGAGAGGGGGCAGCCCTGTCTTGTCCCTCTTTGGATATGAAATGCCTCGGAATATACCCCATTGACTTTTACTCTCGCGGTTGGCATATGATATAGTTGCTGGAGCCAGGTTAAGAACTTGTCCCCAAAGTTCATGGCCCTCAAGGTGGAGAATAAAAAAGGCCAATGCACCATATCAAAAGCCTTTTCCGCGTCTACTGAGAGCAATACCAGGGGTATTTGTTCCTGGCGGGCCCACCACATCAGATCGGTAATTTTGCGGATGTTGTCGGCGGCCATCCGTCCTGGAATAAAGCCTGCCTGGTCGGTGTGGACAAGCTGATTCATGACGCTATTCATCCTGTTCGCCAGGATTTTGGCTAATAATTTGAGGTCGACATTAAGGAGGGAGATGGGTCTATATGACCCGCAGTGAGAGAGATCCCTCCCCGGCTTCCCCAGAATCGTAATCCCCGCCACATTAGAACCGGGCCAGAGCTGTCCGCCGTCCCTCAGGGAATTAAACAACGCTCGCAAGGGCTCCAGCAGTGAGGTGGAGAATGTTTTGTAAAACTGGGGGGTGAAGCCATCGAGACCAGGTGCTTTGTTAGCCTTGAGGTCTCCAATAGCCTGCTCAATTTCGATGAGGGTTATTTCCTTATCCAAAGCTGCCCTCTCTGCCTCTGTTAACGATGGGATCGGGAGAGAATCCAAATACTCCTGAATCTGGTCGGGGGTGGCACGAGTAGAGGCTGTATACAAAGTCCCATAAAATTCCTGAAACCTGTTACGTATCGCCGGGGGGGAGACTAGGATCTCCCCGGCTAGATTTCTGATAGCTAGGATTTGATTTTGTGTTTGCTTGTGTTTGAGAAACCGGGCCAGGAGCTTCCCCGAGCGATTGCCCCACTCATACTTTTCTACCTTCATCAAAAACAAGCGGGCTGCCAGATCGGCTTCCGTTAATGCCCTCAGATCATCCCTCATTGTCTGCAGTTGCCTATAAACACGTGGGGAGAGTGTTTTTTTATGCTCGTGTGCTAAGCGTGCTATCTCCCCCATTATTCTTTGTTTCTCCTGGTGTTGGGATTTCTTAATGTATGTGCCTCTGGAGATGAATCTACCCCTCAACACCGCTTTTAAGCAGTCCCACAGTAGGGCAGGTGCCCCCTCATTGGTCCCGAAATACTCCGTAATAGCCTCTTGTATTTGGGTACAAAAAGTCTCATCACTTAACAAGGAATCATTTAGTTTCCAGGATTTAAACCCTGTAGTGTCGGGGGCCAGTTTAATTTCCGCCGTGATGGATGCATGATCCGACCACGTAATTGGATTAATCTCAAAAGCACCCACCCTATTCATAATTGACTTGTCTAGCAGAAAATAGTCTATGCGTGAATATGTTTGATGGGGAGGCGAGAAAAATGTATAATTTCTAGTCAGGGGATTCACCTGCCTCCAACCATCTACAAGATTCCATTTAGACATTAGAGATTTCAACCCCTTCCTATGAACTTTAGTACCCTCTTGGCCTCCCCCTGAGTTGTCCAATCTGGGATCCAGTGTCAGGTTAAAATCACCCGTAACAATGATCACACCCTCCCCCTCCCTATCCAACAGCGCATCTACCTGCTGATAGAAGCTCTTCTGTTCAGTATTGGGAGTATATATGTTCAGCAGGGTGAAGATGGTGCCCCGATACTCAAAGCATACGAGGAGGTATCTGCCCAGGTCATCTCCGATATGCCTACGCAATATAAAATCATATCCCTGTCTGAATAAGGTGCAGACGCCGGTATATTTGGCTGCCTTGTTAGCAGCTGAGAAGTATTTATGGGAAAACTGTGGCCAGTTAAGGAGATGTTCGTAACGCTTCTTTAAATGCGTTTCTTGTAGGCAGATTACCATTGCCCCCTGATCTAGAATGTCCTGTCTAAGTAGATGCCTCTTGCGAGGGGTTTGCATCCCTTTAACATTGAGGGAGAAAAGTCTTAGCGCCATCTTATAATAGTACGAGGTACCTCATCTGCCGAACCCCACTCGGATCTATATAGTCCACCTACGGCCCGCTGAGAGTGGTACTGCCGCTCTGGCCCTGTCAGTAATATGTCCCTGGAAGTGTATGAGAGATGCACAAAAATCTGGTGAACACAGAAAAGCATACCCAGCCTGACCATCTCGTATTGTTTCACACTGCCCACACCACCCCCCCTTCCCCCCCCCCCCCATTCTTAGTCCCTCCTGCATGAGCCAACTCATTTTGGCCCGTCAGGAGAGGTCTGTGAGATTAGTGAAGTCATAATGGCAGTAGACCCCTACTCCAGTAAAGCCCTCAACTCCTAAAAGAACCAGCAACCCTCCCTCCAAACCTGTATGAACTAGTAAGAACAATTAAGAGCAAGGGTAAGCTATCATCCCTTCCAACTGTAACAGTAATAGATGCAAACCCGGCTGAACATAGCTAAAAGCAATCTGGTCATAGCTACCGGACAGCCGCCCTCCACCCGGCTTAATAACCGCTGATATAAAATGTTCGTCAATAGCAGGATGCAGTCGTTCAGTCACCCTCTGGTCGCATGAATCCGCTATTGTTCCGTCGCAGCCGGCGTCCGCCGTTCTCCACCCGTTGCCAACGGGGCCGCCCTGGTTCCTCCCGCTGTGGTAATGGCTCAGTTATTTTGACCGGGAACCCGGCTGAAGACAATATGGCCGCCGCATCGACCACGTTGTTGGCTTTCGTTGTAATGCCTTTGATGGTGACAGCAATGCCCGCTGGAAACAGCCACCGGTATCTCATATTTTCCTGCCGCATCACAGTAGTCACCGGTTGGTATGCCTGTCGTCGTTTCAAGGTGAGGGGGGATAGATCAGCAAAAACTGAAATCTGATGGGATTCCCACTCCCATGATTTTTGCTTGCGCGCCGCTGCGAGCACCCGCTCCTTAAGCGGGAACCGAAGGAAACAGGCAATAATATCCCTCGGCTGATTGCCTGCTCGAGGTCCCAGTGTGCGGTGCGCGCGCTCGATGTCCACTGCTTCAGGGTGGTCCGTTGGTCCTCCAGTCTGGTCCTGGGTCAGGAAAAATCTGCACAGAGAACTAACCACGGCCGCGGAATCGCCATATTGCTCTGTCTCTGGGACGCCGCGAAATCGAAGGTTACACCTTCGGTTCCGATTTTCCAAGTCTTCAAGTTTAGCTGATAATTCCACTGTCGTTTGTTGCAAAGACACACCCTGGTGTTGAAGCTGGTCAATTTTAATTGCTTGGCCCTCTAACCGCACATCGCAATCATCAACCCTCCGGCCGATGTCCGCCATTTCCTCTCGTATCTCCGCCATTTTCTCCAACATTTCCCGTTTATTATTTTTCATGTCCTGGCGCAGATCTTGGAACCATTGCCGAAATTCGGTTCTCGTGGGCATTAGCGAGTCAGGGTGTTGCTGATCTTCTGATGGGTCGCCGCCGGGGTCACTTGCAAGATCCATCGGCGCTTCGGTGTCTCCCGCCATGGAGGACCCCGGACCTCCTTCTCCCTTAGTATAGGAGAATTGCCGCAGATCGGCTCCTTTTTTTTTAGAGGTCATGTTAGTAAGGGAGATCAGCGATGTTTTAAAGCAATATGTGCTCAGCTGGGTGGAGGATGGATGCCGATTAAGCTGTATGTTTGCGCTGGGCTCGCCGGAGCTCCGCGGTCAAGCTGCCATTCAAGCTCGTGACGTCACCGTCTCCCATCCTGCCATCAATTTTGACTAAATTCCCTGTGCCGATGAAACTCACATACACCCAAAACAGCAGAGATCCACCTCGATGCTTCACGGTAGGCCTTGTTGACTCCTCTCCAAACAAAGCATTTATGGTTATGACCATAAAGTTCAATTTTGGTCTCATCATTCCAAATTAGTTTGTTCCAGAAGTTTTGAGGTTTCTCTAGGTGCTGTTTGGCATATTATAAACGGGCTGTTTTGTGGCAACTCTATCATAAGGCCCATTTTTGTTCAAGTTTCTCTTTATTGTACATGCTGAACACCCACACCACTTTGTTTCAGAGAAGCCTGTATTTCAGTAGAAGTTGCTTGTGGGTTTTTCTTTGCATCTCAACAAATTTTCTTGGCAGTTGATTCTGAAATCTTTGGTCTACCTGACTGTGGCTTGGTATTAACAGAACCCATAATTTTCCACTTCTTGATCAGAGTTTGAACAATATTAATTGGCATTTTCAAATCTTTGGATATATTTTTATATTATTTTCCTGATTTATAAAGTTGAACTACTTTTGCTTGCAGATCCTTTGACAGTTCTTTTGCTTTCCCCATGTTTCAGTAAACACCAAATTCAGTGTAGCACTGGATGAAATGCACAAGAGTTTCTCAAGAGCTAAGAAACTCATTGACTATTTATACACAGACACTAATTACAATCAAACAAAGCACAGGTGTGGATACCTACCCTTCATTGCATCTCAACCTGTGGGTGTCAACTTCAGTGTATATTATCAGCTCAAACATTCAAGAGCATGCAACCTTTTAACAGGACCATTTTATTTTTTCCTTTATTGCTATGGTTTGCTTAATGATTGTGCTATTCTGTGATTCATAATAGTTTAAAAATAACAGACGTGTTTTGTCTGATCACTCATGTTTTCTTAATATGCTACAAATTTCACAAATTCTTTCAGGGGTATGTAAACTTATGATCACAACTGTATTTTAGATCCAGGTGTGAGATGTAATTATAAATTTCTTTGTCACAAAATGTGTGTAGGGTGGAGAAAGAAGGGAAGGGCATTGAGCCCAAATATTTCTTAAACTGGTGATAGATCTAACCTGTGGGTGAACCAAGGATCATCTGCATGGCAGTGCATCTGCATGGCAGTGCAGGGACTACATGATGATTTTTTATTTATACTGTTATTATAATTCCAGTAAGTACCTGGGAGACTAGGATGAGTTATTTTGAGTTGTTTCATGTGCAGCTTGTATTGTTTGAGAGTTTCAGGTCTGCAGATAGCTAGGTTACTGTGAGGTTTGATTATCTGTGAAAACTTTCTATGTAAAAAAATGCAATTCTGTAATACCTCTATAGAATGAGAAAATCATCTGGAGATTTCCTGTGAAATGTAATTGGCATGTGGAGAAAGCATTTGCTGTAATCTCAGTCTGTATGGAAATTTTGCAGATATGGCTGATACATCATTTAACTATAAATATTAACCAATGGACAATATGTCAATAAAGATACTGCATGTAAGACTAGAGATTGTCTAGAGAGTATGATTTATTCTTTCCAACATATGGAATGTTGAAAAATATTATTTACAAGGAATCAATATCCTTCCTTCTGTCTGAAACTCCTCTCCAAAAAAAGAACAAAAATGACCAAATTTGGCATGCAGGAAGAAAATAAGAATATCTCAGATAAGTTAGAAAACCAGAAACAAGAAGTTAGTATTTGAAAGAAACAAGCATCCACAAAACAAAAATAAACAACATATTGCTTTCTATTGGCAACATAGAAGCTATTAGAACTATTAGAATGCTGATCACTAAACAATTCCAACATAAGAACATAAGATTTCCCATACTAGGTCAGCTCGAATGTCTATCAAGCCCAGTATCCTGTTTCCAATAATGGCCAATCCAGGTAACAAGTATATGGCAGGATCCCAAAAGGATGATAGATTCCATGCTGCTTATAAGAACATAACAACAAAACAACATAAGATATGCCATACTGGGTCAGATCACAGGTTCATCAAGCCCTGCATTCCCTTTCCAACAGTGGCCAATGTAAGTCACAAGTACCTGGAAAGTACCCAACATTAAATAGATTTTAAGCTACTATTGCTTATTACTTAATAGCAGTTTATGGATTTGTCCTCCAGGAACCTATCCAAATGGTGAGACCGCACCTTGAATACTGTGTACAATTCTGGTCGCTGCATCTCAAAAAAGATATAATTGCGATGGAGAAGGTACAGAGAAGGGCTACCAAAATGATAAGGGGAATGGAACAGCTCCCCTATGAGGAAAGACTAAAGAGGTTAGGACTTTTCAGCTTGGAGAAGAGATGGCTGAGGGGGGATATGATAGAGATGTTTAAAATCATGAGAGGTCTAGAACGGGTAGATGTGAATCGGTTATTTACTCTTTTGGATAGTAGAAAGACTAGGGGGCACTCCATGAAGTTAGCATGGGGCACATTTAAAACTAATCGAAGGAAGTTCTTTTTTACTCAACGCACTATTAAACTCTGGAATTTGTTGCCAGAGGATGTGGTTAGTGCAGTTAGTATAGCTGTGTTTAAAAAAGGATTGGATAAGTTCTTGGAGGAGAAGTCCATTACCTGCTATTAAGTTCACTTAGAGAATAGCCACTGCCATTAGCAACGGTTACATGGAATAGTCTTAGTTTTTGGGTACTTGCCAGGTTCTTATGGCCTGGATTGGCCACTATTGGAGACAGGATGCTGGGCTTGATGGACCCTTGGTCTGACCCAGTATGGCACTCACTCGGATGCTGGTAGTTGAAGAGAGAGGGAACCCCCAAGGAGCGGAGGTCCTGGATGTACAAGGCCCCCAAGGAGTGGGTACCGTAGGCATCCTGGTAGCTGAGTAGGCAACCCCGAAGGGGAGGGTTGGAGCACGGCAAGGCCCCCGAGGAGCGGGAACCTTAGGCATCCTAGTTGGTAGGAGATAACCCCGGAGGGTAAGGAGGAGCAAGGCAAGGCTCCCGTGGAGCGGGTACCTAAGTCGTCCTGAAGCGAGTGCACACAGAGCGGGAGCATCTGGTAATGTGGAGAGAACAGCATGGAGGATTCCTTGCTAACTCGAAGAATGAATCGTGAGCGGAGATTAAATACCAGAGCTAGTGATGTCATGCGGTGGGGACGCCCCCAAGGTTCCCGCCATGACGCACGTAAAGGACGGGGCTGTGCGCATGCGCACGTGCCCTAGATGACTCCTGTAGAAAGATGGCGAACGCAATCACCCATGCCGGGCCGAGGACGCCGGAGCGTTCGGTGAGGAGAAGCGGAGGCAGCCATCTTTCCAACGTGAACTGAGTCAGGTAGAAGAAAGGTGAGCAATAGAGGGCGCAGCCATCTGCGGCCGAAGGTCACAACAACATCAGCACCTAGGGAGGCTAGGCATCTTCGCACTGGCACTTTCTGTGAATACATTTTGCTACTCTTTAGTAGTAGTGAATCTGTTTTCAGGACTGAATATTACTAATATATATGTGAATTTAACTGAAGAAACAAGATGATGGTCCAGCTGGTTTATTTGCAAAATGTAAAGGCTTCCAGAGATCTACTGGGAAAAGCAGCAAACATGTGGAGTAGCAACTGTTCATTCAACTATTAGTCATCTCTTGGCTTTAAAGGTGACTCATTCAGCTTTATTAATAACCACGAGTTAATTTGGGAATCTGGAGGAGAGGACTTAAAATGCATGACTATAGTAGGGATCATATAAGGGGGCATGCTCAGCATTATAGAGATTATAAAAATGTATGCATGGGTTATAGGGGTGATAGCATTAGTCTGCAAGTTAACTAGGAGATTCTTATTCCTTAATAAGGGTAAAATGAATGTAATGTCAGTTCCTAGGATATGCTGAAATGATGGTATCTGAGAAGGATGGTATAGTTTGTTTTTTTTGTTTGTTTGTTTTTTTATTTTATTTTTATTCAACTTTTAGAATATTATAACATTACATTATAAATTTGAATACAGGCATTTAAAGCAATTACATAATTCTGTAATAACCACTACCCTGAAATAAGTTACCTGTTCTTATTATAGAAAATCCACAAGCTATTATGGCAGAAATCAAGCGGTCCATCAGATATAAACTTTACTGTTTATCCAAAAGAAAAGAGAGTACACTGAGTCTTAACTGAGTACATGCTTCTAACCGTTAATCTGTACTAACTGGGGTGTGGGAGCTCAAGAACTTCTGGAGCTGAGATACTTCATAAAAAACATATTTTTATGGTTTGAAAAAAAGATCTCACATCGACAAGGAAACTTTACAATCATTTTAGCAGCAATTGCTTCTACCTCAGATCTAAGGTTCAAGAAACTTTTCCTTCTGGTCTGCATTGACCTGGGCAGATCCGGGTATATCCAAATCTTTTTTTCCTAAAAATAATTGATGTCTCTGTTTCAAAAATAATCTTAGGACAGAGTCCCTATCAGTTGTAAAAACAAAGGATACTAACATAGTGGCCCTTGTTTTTATTTCCGTATCAGTTGATATCTCTAAAACTTCAGAGACACCAATTAAATTATCAGTTACTCCTTGTTCCTTTAAGTTACCAGGAACAGGTTTTACTGGTAAATAATAAATTCTTGAAGTTATTGGTAAGTTCTTTTCTTGCATCTTCAAAACATTCACTAATTATCTATTAAACATTTCCTTAGCTGATGTTAACCTAATCATTGGAAAAGTTAGAACTCTGAGATTCAAGTATTTAATTGAATTTTCCAGATATTCAATTTTCTTATCATTTATCAACTCAGATCTAACATATTTTTGTTGAAATACCTCCACTTGTTCTAAACGTTTTTCAGTTTTTATTATACTTGTTTTATTCAGGGTTACTAAATTTTCCAAACAAGATAAACTCTGCTGTGTTCTACCAATATTTTGAGTAAGATCCACAATTGCTTTCTCAAGAGACTTTATGGCTGACCACAGTACTCCCATAGTTATCTCTGGCATTTCAGATGGAAGAATTATATTCAGCTCCTGCTTGGGCCCCCCCCCCCCCCCCCCCGGCAATATTGATTTTCCAGGGCTATCTGCCCCCAATAAAGAGTCACACTGTTCCTGGTCTAACTGCACAGGTGGTGAGGGAGTGTTAGGAGCTCCGGGGCTAAGCGAGATTGTTTCAGCCTGTAGTACTGGCTCCTGCTCCAAGTCAGATACCACTGTGGCCCTGTCCTCTGGATTCATTCCCAGTGTTGGAACAAAGAACTTAGATATTCTTGGTTGTAAGAGCACTGGATCAGGAGTAGATGTTAATATTTCCTGATCCTAGCCTAGTTTTGTTATAAGGCCTTCCATACTTGTTTATATTTTTGTTCTGGAGACTAATATGGAATATGTTCAGGAATTTGGTTATTCTAGTTAAAGAGAGTGAATTGGATTGAGCTTGATGCTTATAGGAAAGAGAAAGGAAAATACAGGAATGTCTCTGAAATAAATGAAATGGTAAGACTGGAAAGTGAATCAATAGAAGAGTATTGCAAGGGACTTAAATTTCTTAAAACTACTTCCAATATAGAGTGTTATCTAACTGTTAGCGCCAGAGGTGGACCCTTGGGCCGAGGTAGGGTTGACCCTACCTGTAGGAGGAATCCTACGGGTTCCCACTGTTGGCAGGCAGAGAGGGCTAACAGACGGAGGCCGGCTGGTGCTTCACCAATAGCAGCCCTCGTTCCCCGCGGGTTGAGCCTTTGGGTGCCAGGACTGGCTGGACTTAGGTGGCCTCCACCAGTGGTCGTCGATGGGTGGATCGAGGTCAGCCCACAGACAGCAACTGGTGTAGGTATCAATCCTTACTGAATGAGGCAGAGTCCCAGAGACCCGGGCGCCAATAGGAACACAGTCTGACAGAGGGTGCCCGAGCAAGAGCAGGCCGAAGCCTGAATGAAGCAGTCCAGGACAAAGGCTGAAGAGGCGTCTTGAAGCAAGTTGCGTTCTGGGCTGGCGGCAGTCTGGAAGCAGTGGCAAGCAAGGATGAGGTCTGGATGAGGAGAGAGTCAAAGGCTGGTCAGACGAAGTGGAAGTCCAGGACTGGAGAGAAGCAACAGCATGGTCAGACCATGCAGAGGTCCGGGGCTGGAGAGAGGCAATCAGAGTAATCAGGCAATGCAGAGGTCCAGGGCTGGAGAGAGGCAACGGGGTCATCAGGCAATGCAGGGTCAAACCAGGTAGCAATCTGAAGGAGAGATGAAGGAACAGGAACACCGGAACAAGGAAACAGGAACAAAGGCAATCAGGATCGGGAACCAGGAACAGAAAAAATAATGAGTACTCGACTAGCGAGGGGCCCTGTTGCAAAGGCAATTTGAGAAAGCGGAGCCCGGCCTTATATAATCTGGAGCTTAGCCGACATCATCATCCAGGGCCCCGGCCAGGTTCCTACCGCGGGCCCTATTGAAAGATCAGCTGTGCGCACGCACCTAGGGAGGGGCACGGCATTGGTCAGGACGGCGTCTCTCCGCGGGCCACGCGGAGAGGCCTGACGCGGAGCATCAGGGGCAGCCCAAGGATGGAGCCGGCGGCCAACAGCCGCCAGAGACAAGGGACCAGGTGCTGAATCACTTTGAGAGGGGGCCGAACCACTGGTCTGCCACGACCAGCACGCGTAAAAGTACCCCCCTCTACGCCTCCCCCTTGGAGGTCTGGGTTTGCCCAGATGGGCATGATGAAACTGGAGGAGGAGTTTCTTATCCAGGATGTTACAGGCTGGCTCCCACGAATTTTCTTCAGGGCCGTAACTCTCCCAGAAATGGAGATATTCCCACCGGCGGCCCCAACGGCGGACATCAAGGACTTCGTGGACCTTGTAAGTGGTGTTGGTCTCCTCGACCAGCGGAGGAGGTTCAGGAGCCTTTCATGAAGGCAAGGATAGGACCACCGGTTTTAGGAGTGATACGTGAAACGTATTGTGGATTCCCAATGTTGGCGGCAGCCGGAGTTGATAGGTTACTGGTTCGACATGACGAATGATGGGAAAAGGTCCAATATACCTTGAGGCAAACCTCTGAGAAGGTATCTTGAGTTGAATATAACGGGTGCTTAACCAGACTTTTTGGCCAGGAATGAACTCAGGAGCTGAGTGTCGAAGGCTGTCAGCAGATCTCTTGGCCCGGGAAGCGGCCTGACGTAAGCGAAGATTCGTCTGGTTCCAGAGTGCCTTGAGGGCATCGGCAGTAGCTTGCACAGCAGGAGAAGGCACTGACAATGGTATGGGTAGCTGTGATCGCAGTTATTTCCCATAAATGGTGGAAAAGGGCGACGTACCTCTGGCAGCGGCAATGTGGGAGTTGTGGGAGAACTCTGCCCAAGGAAGAAGCGCCGACCAATTGTCCTGATGATCGTTTATATATGCGCGGAGGAAGGACTTCAAAGAGCGGTTTGTATGCTCAGCTTGTCCATTGGTTTGAGGATAGTATGCTGTTGTTAAACTGATGTTAATGCCAAACCTTTTACAAAGGGGTGTGCCAATATCTGGTGATGAATTGTGGGCTTCTGTCAGAAACAATGTCCTTGCTAAGCCGTGTAGTCAGAAAATGTGTTGAAAGAACAGGTGTGCCAATTTGGGTGCAGATTGTAGGCCCGGTAGTGGAACAAAATAGTCCATTTTTGAAAATCTGTCAATTGTAACCCTTATGACCATGTGGCCTTTCGATGGTGGTAAGTCCACGATGAAATCCGTGGAAAGATGAGTCCATGGTTCTTCGGGAGCTGGGAGTGGCTGGAGTAAACCCCAAGGTCGCCCGACCAGGGGTTTCTATTGAGCGCAGATACTGCAGGAATCAACGTACACTTTAGCGTCAGAGACCAAAGTGGGCCACCAAAGGAACCACTGAAGCAGTGCTAGGATCCGCGCTCGCCCTGGGTGACTGACAAACTTAGAGTCATGTGCACACTGGAGGACTCTTTCATGGAGTCAATGGGGCACCACCGTTTTCCCTGTAGGAACAGGATGAGTAGCCGAAAGACAAATGCAGGCTGGGTCAATAATATGACCGGGTTCATCGGATTTGTCTTCAGGTTCGAATGAACGAGACAGGGCATCTGCCCGGAGATTTTTCTCTGCCGGGCGGTAGCAAAGCTTGAAGTTAAATCTGGAAAAGAACAAAGCTCATCGAGCTTGACGGGCATTGAGAAGTTGGGTTTGGCTCAAGTGTTCCAGGTTTTTCTGATCTGTAAATACTGTGGGGTAGATTTTCAAAGGGTTACGCGCGTAACTCCGAAAACCTACCCCTGCATGCGCCGAGCCTATTTTGCATAGGTTCAGCAGCACACGCAAGCTCCAGGACGCGCGTATGTCCAGAGGCTTTGAAAAAGGGCTGGGAAGGGGCGGGGCTGGGTGGGGCAACGGGAAGGGGGCGTTCCGGGGGCGGTCCCGAGTCCTCCAGCACAGCGGCTGTGCTGGAGTATGGTGCACCGGCAGCTGGCCAGTGCGCGCAAGATAAGCCTGCAAGAGGCAGGCATAAAAAATAAAATAAGGTGGGGGGGATTTAGGTAGGGCTGGGGGGGTGGGTTAGATAGGGGAAGGGAGGGGAAGGTGGGGAGGTGCAAAAGAAAAGTTCCCTCCAAGGCTGCTCTGATTTCAGAGCGGCCTTAAGGGAACGGGGAAAGCCATCGGGGCTCCCCTAGGGCTCAGCGCGCGCAAGGTGCACAAGTGTGCACCCCCTTGCGCGCACTGACCCCAGATTTTATAACATGCGCGTAACAGCACGTGCATGTAATAAAATCGGGAGTACATTTGTGTGCACCAGGTAGCGCGCACAAATGTACCCCGCACATGTAGGATTAAAAATCGGCCCCTGTAAATTTATGTTGGGCGCCCTCTAGCCATGGGCCCCATTCCTCCAAAGCCAGCTTGATGGCGAGTATCTCGTGGTCTCCAATACTGTAATTTTGGTCTACAGCAGACAATTTGTACAAGTAGAAGGAACACGGGTCCACAGATCCGGAAGAAGAGCGTTGGTTTAGGATCAGCCCTGCTCCAATCGTGGAGGCATCTACCTCAACCAGGAAGGGGCAATTAGGGTCCAGATGATGGAGACAGGAAGGCGTTTGACAAAGTTCCCCATGAGAGGTTTCTAGGAAAAATAAAAAGTCATGAGATAGGTGGCGATGTCCTTTCGTGGATTACAAACTGGCTAAAAGACAGGAAACAAAGAGTAGGATTAAATGGACAATTTTCTCAGTGGAAGGGAATGGGCAGTGGAGTGCCTCAGGGATCTGTATTGGGACCCTTACTTTTCAATATATTTATAAATGATCTGGAAAGAAATACGACGAGTAAGGTAATCAAATTTGCAGATGATACAAAATTGTTCAGAGTAGCTAAATCACAAGCAGATTGTGATAAATTGCAGGAAGATCTTGTGAGACTGGAAAATTGGCCATCGAAATCACAGATGAAATTTAATGTGGATAAGTGCAAGGTGATGCATATAGGGAAAAATAACCCATGCTATAGGTACACAATGTTAGGTTCCATATTAGGTGCTACCACCCAAGAAAGAGATCTAGGCATCATAGTGGATAACACATTAAAATCGTCGGTTTAGTGTGCTGCGTCCATCAAAAAAGCAAACAGAATGTTAGGAATTATTAGAAAGGGAATGGTAAATATAATGGAAAATGTCATAATGCTTCTGTATCGCTCCATGGTGAGACCACACATTGAATACTGTGTACAATTCTGGTAGCCGCATCACAAAAAAGGTACAGAGAAGGGCGACCAAAATGATAAGGGGAATGGAACAGCTCCCCTATGAGGAAAGACTAAAGAGGTTAGGACGTTTCAGCTTGGAGAAGAGACGGCTGAGGGGGGATATGATAGTGGTGTTTAAAATCATGAGGAGTCTAGAACAGGTAGATGTGAATCGGTTATTTACTCTTTCAGATAATAGAAAGACTAGGGGGCACTCCATGAAGTTAGTATCGGAGAAAGTTCTTTTTCACTCAACGCACAATTAAACTCTGGAATTTGTTGCCAGAGGATGTGGTTAGTGCAGTTAATGTAGCTGGGTTTTAAAAAGGATTGGACAAGTTCTTGAAGGAGAAGTCCATTACCAGCTATAAGTTAAGTTGACTAAGAAAATAGCCACTGCTATTACTAGCAACACTAACATGGAATAGACTTAGTTTTTGGGTACTTGCCAGGTTTTTATGGCCTGGATTGGCCACTGTTGGAAACAGGATGCTGGGCTTGATGGACCCTTGGTCTGACCCAGTATGGCATGTTCTTATGTTCTTAAGAAAACCTCCTTGAGGCGATGAAAGGTGGAAACAGCCTCCGGGGTCCAGTTTCGGGTGTCCTGACCCTTACGGGTCAGAGCTGTAAGAGGAGCCACCAATGTAGAGTAGTGCGGTATGAAGTGGCGGTAGTAATTCGTGAATCCCAGAAAACGCTGAAGTGCCTTCAGGCCCACGGGTTGTGGCCAGTCTTGGATTCCCTTTAGTTTCAGGGGATACATCGAGAACCCTTGTTTGGAGATTATGTACCCCAGAAAGGGCAAGCTGAATTTTTCAAATAGGCACTTGTCCAATTTCATGAACAGATGGTTCTCCCGAAGACGTTAAAGTTCAGTACGAACATTGGTACGATGTGTGGCCAGGTCCTTGGAGAAGATAAGAATGTCATCCAGGTACGCCACAACTTTGATGTATAGGAGATCCCTGAAGATTTCATTAATCATTCGCTGTAAAACTGCAGGTGCATTACAAAGGCTGAAGGGCATCACAAAATATTCATAATGTCCATCTCTGGTGTTGAAAGATGTCATCAGGGTGGATACTCACCCAGTTATAGGCTCCGCGTAAGTCTTACTTGGTGAAGATAGAGGCTCTGTGTAGCCACTCAAACAATTCTGATATTAAGGGCAGAGGATACTTGTCATTAAGAGCGATCACATTCAGACTGCAGTAGTCGATACACGGTCTTAAAGATCTGAACTTTTTCGTGACGAAAAAGAACCCTGCGCCAGCAGGAGAGGTAGAGGGGTGAATGAACCCCTTCGCAAAATTCTCCCAGCTGTACTCCGTCATGACCTTGGTCTTGGGAAGCGACAGAGGATAGGTACGCCCTCGGGGGGGGGGGGGGAGGGGGGGATGTGGTACCAGGCGGAAGATTGATGGGACAATCCAATTTCCGAAGATGAGGTAGGACGCCTACCTTCTGCTTTGAGAACACGTCTTCGAAGTCTGCATAGGGAGCAGGTATGCCTAAGGAAGTGGTCACCAGAGGAACCACTGGTGGGGGTGCCACTTTCTGAAGACAAATCTGGTGACAGGCGGAGCCCCATTCTGTCAGCTGGAGAGACCCCCAATTAAATTGGGGGGAGTGACGTTGGAGCCAAGGTAGTCACAGAACTACCGGGTGGATGGACTTCTTTAGAACCAAAAGTTCTATTTCTTCAAAGTGGAGAGCGCCAGTAAGAAGTCGAACTGGCTCTGTAGTTAAGGAGACTCGACCGGGCAAAGGTTCTCCATAGATTGAAGCAATGCACGAGGAAGTCTCAAGAGGACGGGTGTTGATACCCAGGAGTTGGACCAAGTCTCAAAGGATAAAATTACCATCTGCTCTGGAATCCACCAGAGCAAGGACAAGAAACGATCGAGTGCCCCAGACTAGAGTAACAGGCACAGATAGCTGAGGGGCCAGGAACATTGAACCCAAGTTCAGGACCCCAACTGAACTTAGGCCGCAAAGTTTCCTGGCCGGACTGGGCAAGTCTGTAGATGATGGCCGAGTGCTCCACAGTACAGACACAGGCCTGTTTGTCTCCACCGGAGGCGTTCTTCCAGGACAGGCGCCCATGCCCCAATTGCATGGGCTCGTCGGTCTCAGCCACAGCAAAATTCCTACCAGTAGTAGGGTTGGTAGCAGGTGTTGAGTGGGAACGGACCCGAGAGGCCTTCTTGGGCATCCGATTCGCCCAGTGACGCTCTTGGAGATGGTGGTTAATTCGGCCTGTTAGATTGATAAGATCCTCGAGAGAGGAAGGGAGCTCTCCTGCTGCCAACTCATCCTTTAGTTGCGGGGAGAGTCTGTCCAGGTAGATAGCTTGCAGGCAGTCCTCCTGCCAAGCGAGTTCAGACGCTAAAGTCCGGAATTCAATGGTGTAGTCGAAGAGGCTTCTTTGGCCTTGTCGCAGGTGTAATAAACTAGTGCTTGCCATGGCATGCCGCCCAGGATCATCAAAGGTTCGCCAGAACACGGTCACGAACCGAGACAGTTCCCGTAGGAGGGAGTCCAAACGCTCTCACAAGGGAGAAGCCCACACCAGTGCCTTCCCTTCTAGGCGAGACAAGATGAAGCTGACCTTGGTTAATTCATATTGAAAGATGGAGGATTGAAGAGCAAACTGCATATAACACTGGTTAATAGGGGTGTGCATTCGGATTGACCGCATTAGTGAAACGCAACTCTTTTTTTTTTTTTACTTAAAAAATTGATTCGACATAAACGATCGGATTTCCCACATATCGAACATAGATATGTTCGATATGTGGGAAATCGCGATTGTTGAGCCAAAATAAAAATATAAACCCCCTCACCCTCCTTAATCCCCCCCCCCCCGACTTACCACAACTCCATGGTGATGGAGCGGAGTGAGGACGCCATTTCTGCAATCCTTGGCGAGAAGCATGTGACGTCGGCGGCACGTCGAGTGACGCCGGCGTCACGTGATTCCCGGCTCGTTCGCGCCGGACGGCTCGTTCGGCCCAAAAAGAACTCGACGTGCCACCGACGTCACATGCTTCTCGCCAAGGATTGCAGAAATGACGTCCTCACTCCTCGCTCGATCACCAGGGAGTTGTGGTAAGTCTGGGGGGGGGATTAAGGAGGGTGAGGGGGTTTAAATTTTTTTTTTGCACATATGTACATATACCCAACTCATTGGATTTTTTTTATGTCCATATTGGCCGCAAGTGGGACCCCCTTTCGGACATAAAAAATATGAACATAAAATTTTGCTCTGCACATCCCTACTGGTTAATAAATCCTCTACACAGTTTGGAGTCACCATTGAAACGAGGCGGGGCTGGCAGGGCCAGTAGGGCTCTGGAGGAGGAAGTAGACGGCTGTGACAAAGAGGAAGCCATTGCTGGAACTGAGTTGCTGGACGTGGCATCTAGCCGTGTATGCAGACGCTCAAGGGAAGAGGCCAAGGCCTCAAGAAACTGTTGCTGTTCTTGTACCTTTAGGGCCAGGCCAGGAATAGCCTGGAGGGCACGCGGCTCCGCCGAGACCATGGCCTTTGCAATCTGTTGCGCCGGAGGTGGACCCTTGGACCGAGGTGGGGTTGACACTACCTACAGGAGGGATCCTACGGATCCCCACCATTGGCAGGCAGAGACATGGAGACATGGTTCACGGAATCTCATGATTGTGATACGGCCATACCAGGGTATAACTTGTTAAGGAAGGTTCTGGATTAAAATCGAAGGCTGTGATATGCTGATTTCCAGAGACTTCTGGTGGGTAGTCCCCTCCGGCTACCATCTTGAATGGATCTGTTACATTAGTGTTGCAGCTTCCGGTGCCTTTGTGGGATCTTAACTTGGTCCTTGAGTTCTTGGCAGGTCCAACTTTTCAACTGCTGTATACTCTTTCCTTATGGCTGCTTACCTTGAAGACAGTTTTTCCGGTAACAATCTGTTTGGCACGTTGTGTCTCTGAGCTGCAGGCTCTTTCCTGCCATTAGTCTTTTCTCCGTATGACTCCAGGTGCAGTTCAACTTCAGACTTTTTTGATTGGGTAACTAAGGAATTGGATCAAGGAAGAGTGCTCAATGTGATCTACTTGGATTTCAGCAAAACTTTTGATATGGTCCCGCATAGGAGGCTTGTGAATAAAATGAGAAACTTGGGAGTGAGCACCAAGGTGATGGCCCGGATTACAAACTGGTTGACAGATATAAGACAGCATGTGATGGTAAATGGAACCTACTCTGAAGAGACAGCTGTGTTAAGTGGAGTGCCACAAGGATTGGTGTTGGGACTGGTCCTGTTCAATATCTTTGTGAGCGACATTGTGGAAGGGATAGAAGGAAAGGTTTGTCTTTTTACAGATAATACTAAGATTTGCAACAAAGTGGTCATGCCGGAAGGAGTAGAGAGAATGAGACATGATTTAAGGAAGCTTAAACAGTGGTCAAAGATTTGGCAGATGGGATTCAATGCCAAGAAGTGCAGAGTCATGGATCTGAGATGTGGTAATCCAAAAGAGCTGTATGTCTGTTGCGTTCGTGCCTCTTCTCGCCCCTCGCTCCACCCTCTCTACCTGGGATGCAACTCCCTTCGGCTCTGATGGACAGTGCAGCCGTGGCTTCTCTCCTCCTCTTGGTCCCGGTTCCCCTGGGCTGGCCTGACGCTACGGATCCGCCATGTTCCTGATAAAGTAAGGGCATGTGCGCGCATGCTCCAGACTTTGTACCAGCAAGGGCGCGAACCTCGGGGGAGTCCCCCCCATAGTGACATCATCCACTTGTACTTTAAAAGGTCTTTGTTTGCTATCCTCTAACGAGTTAGCAAGGAACTCCAACGGGACTTGCTTCGGCAGTCCACACTACTTGCAACAACGATCTGAGTCAGCCGGGGAACCTGTCCCTACTGCTCGGCCTTTTCAAACTTACCAAGAGTACCCGCTCCACGGAGGCTCCGCTCTCTCTTCTTGATTTCAGATTGCCAGAACACTCGGAAGACTCCTCATTGCCTGGAGGCGATCGCGGTCATGAACACAGTGAGTTCTATTACATAGGAATCGGTACTCGCTCCACGAGGGCCTACATTCCTATTTGCTCTGAAGACTCCCTTCCGTCCAAGACATTATCGCAGGTATTTTGATCAAGAGTTACATTGACAAGATTGCAGATAGGAACTGATACTCGCTCCACGAGGGTCCATGTTCCTAGAATCTTATACAGCAATTGTAAATTCTTAATACAGACTGTTTGTGGGAACCAGTGCTTGCCTACGGCTCCTGTTTCTGTATGTACTGAAGACTCTCTGTGGCATAGAGACCATTGCAGACATCGACTATTGTGAGTGTACCATCTTGTATCCAGTATACCCTGTCTACTCACTACGTCTAGTCTCTCTCTACAGCTCAGCGACCCACAGATTATATTCCAGTATTAGAAGAACTTCAGCCTTGCCAGACACAATGACTCACTACTGCCACCCCTGGTGGTCCAGCTTCCAGTCTAATAAAGAACTATTGTGTTTATTTCATATTCTAGCCTAGTCAGTGGTCCCTCTCAGGATCTCCTCCTGGGGGCGCTGTCATCTGCCATTGACCCAGGGATTCACCATTTCCTCCAAGTGATCATTTCCTTTCACTATTGTCACCTTGTGGGAGCCAACCATTACAGACCACTAACTCCGCTCATGGAAGTGTTATATAGACAGCTACTCCTCTTTCTCTGAGACTTGCCAGCAGCTTATATATATATATATATATATATATATATATATACACAAATTGCTACTCCGTAGCTGGGGGCATGATAGATTGCTATCTCAGTAGCGAAGTACTATATATCTATTGCCAATTCCTCTCCCTTGGAGAGTTGATCCCTAACAGATTGCTACTCCTTAGCAGATTGGTAACAGCTGGCTATTTCCTTCCTTACAGGAGTATCTACAACAGTTCGCTAACAGATCTACAGATAGCTAACTCCTCCCCTCTGGAGGAGCAGGTCATATCATATCGCTACTCCTTCCCCTTTCAGGAGAACAGCAGAACAGCTTGCCAACTCCGCCCTCCTGGCGGAGTGAGTGACAGCAGATTACTAAATCCTCCCCTCTGGAGGAGGCAAGCGTAATAGATTGCTAGCTCCTCCCCTTGGAGAAGGAGAGCGTAATGGATTGCTAACTTCCTAGCAAATCCCAACAATGCCTTGGGGGGATGAAGGGCTGTTGTGCACGGAGCAAGAGAGAGACCTTGGAGTAATAGTGTCTAGTGATCTGAAGATGGTGAAGCAATGTGACAAGTCGATAGCTAAAGCCAGAAGAATGTTGGGCTGCATAGAGAAAGGAATAACCAGTAAGAAAAAGGAAGTGATAGTCCCCTTGTACAGGTCCTTGGTGAGGCCTCACCTGAAGTATTGTGTTCAGTTCTGGAGACCGAATCTCAAAAGGGACAGAGACAGGATGGAGGCAGTCCAGAGAAGGGTGACAAAAATGGTGGGGGTTCTCCATCAAATGACTTATGAGGAAAGGCTGAAGGACCTAAATATGTATACCTTGGAGGAGAGGAGGTACAGGGGAGATATGATACAGAGTACAGACCTTCAGATACCTGAAAGGTTTTAATGATCCACAATCAACAAACCTTTTCCATTGGAAAGCAATCAGTAGAACTAGGGTCACATAATGAAACTCCAGGGAGAACGACTCAGAACCAACGCCAGGAAATATTTCTTCAAAGAGACTGTGGTGGATGCCTGGAATGCCCTTCCGGAGGAGGTGGTGAAGACAAAAATGGTGAAAGATTTCAAAGGGGCATGGGATAAACACTGTGGATCCCTAAAGGCTAGAGGATTGAAATGAAGAAAAGAGTACATGGGGGTAACTTGCTGGTGTGGCGGTTACTACTCTTAACCAATAAACCTTCATACTGATGATGCAACTCCATTATTGCTTTCTGTTTTAACGACAGGGGGGAAAGGGGAATTAGATTCAGACAGCAACCAACAAAGACTTTGGATTTTACTGTCTGGGAAAACAAATAAGCATGAGGGTTACTTGCTGATGCAGCTGTTACTGCCCTTAACCAATAAGCCTGATACTTTGGATGCAACTCCAACATTGCTCTCTGCTTCAACGGCAAGAGGTAACGGGGAATTGGACTCAGACAGCAACCAACAAGGGCCCTGACTTTGACGGTTTGGGAAACTAAATAAGGGGGTGACCTGTATGACGCAGCAAATGCTACTGTAAGCTTGCTAAGCAGACTGGATGGAACATTTGGTCCTTTTCTGCTGTCATTTTCTAGGTTTCTATGTTTCTGTGAAGACCTCGGAGGCAAAGGGACTGAGATCTGCGGAAGGGACGGGATCTCTGGAAAGAACCTCCCCTATAAGGCTGAAAACCCCGAGAGTGGCCATTCGCCTCAGAAGTCCAGGAAACGGCTTCTTATCCTCTGGCAAACAAGAGACCAGGTTCTCTCCCCATTTACTTGCCATTTTTTCCATTTCACTGCCAAACAAAAGCGAACCTTTGAAGGGCAGCTTAGTCAGATTGGATTTGGAAATAGTATCTGCAGATCAGTTGCACAGCCACAGCTGCCCCCTGGCCACAATAACTGAAGCAACTCCTCTGGCCGCAATGCATACAAAATCACAGCATGCATCAGCCAAGAAGGCAACCCCCAGTTCTACCATAGGTTCCAAATCAGACCCAACACCACCAGATTCATAAAAACATAAGAACATGCCATACTGGGTCAGACCGGTCCATCAAGCCCAGCATCCTGTTTCCAACAGTGGCTAATCCAGGCCATAAGAACCTGGCATGTTACTGTTGCTAGTAATAGCAGTGGCTATTTTCTAAGTCAACTTGATTAATAGCAGGTAATGGACTTCTCCAAGAACTTATCTAATCCTTTTTTAAACACTATCTGCACTAACCACATCCTCTGGCAACAAATTCCAGAGTTTAATTGTGCGTTGAGTGAAAAAGAACTTTCTCTGATTAGTTTTAAATGTGCCACATGCTAACTTTATGGAGTGCCCCCTAGTCTTTCTATTATCTGAAAGAGTAAATAACCGATTCCCATCTACCTGTTCTAGACCTCTCATGATTTTAATCACCTCTATCATATCCTCCCTCAGCTGTCTCTTCTCCAAGCTGAAAAGTCCTAACCTTTTTAGTCTTTCCTCTGTCACAAGTACAGAATGGTAACAAGTACAGAGGTCTCAACCAGTTGACAATTAATCCATTCATGAGGAACTTCAGCACCACTACTTGCAAGAGGTTCCCAATTGTTGCGAATTAATATATTGACTAATCAGAGGTATAGCCCAAGCACGGGGTTTTTACACTTACCAGCATGGACTCTTCCTCCATTAGATACTGGGAATGGAAGGGAGTTTCCCAGGTAATCAGGGGAGATGGAAGGGGGAGGGGGAGGGGAATATCGCATACGCTCAAGAAAGAATCTAGTAACAGGAGAAACAACGAGTGTGAGGACACTTCCCAGTGGTGTCATGCCCTGTGTAGAATATGGGTACGGAACTTCAGTATGGCAGGAGTTTGGTTTACGCATAACCTGATGGTATATTGGAGAGTTGGCTGTGCTGCATCACCCGAGCAAATGAGGGGAGGTATGTCGGATCGCATCCATGATCACGTTTAAATTTGTATCACTTAATGTAAAGGGGGTAAACTCAGGGTGTAAAAAACGGCTCCTGTTTAAAGAGCTCGATCGCTTGCAAGCTGATGTGATATATATCCAGAAATCCCATCTCAAGAAAAGGTACGAGGGGCTGATGTGGTCTGAAAGATATCCTCATCAGTACTGGGCAGCGGCGACAACCTCTACCAAATATACTGGGGTGGGTATATTAATACACAAAGGGGCGGATTTTAAGAGCCCTGCTCGCCTAAATCCGCCCAAATCCGGGCGGATTTAGGCGAGCAGGGCCCGCCTAAATCCGCCCCTCTCGGAGAACCCCGGGACTCGCGTAAGTCCCGGGGTTCTCCGAGAGGGGCGTGTCGGGGGCGTGTCGGGGGCGGGCCCGGTCGTCGCGGCGTTTCGGGGGCGTGTCGGCAGCGTTTTGGGGGCGGGTACGGGGGCATGGCTACGGCCCGGGGCGGTCTGGGGGCGTGGCCACGCCCTCCGTACCCGCCCCCAGGTCGCGGCCCGGCGCGCAGGAGGCCTGCTGGCGCGCGGGGATTTACTTCTCCCTCCGGGAGGCGTAAATCCCCGGAGAAAGGTAAGGGGGGGGGTGTAGACAGGGCCGGGCGGGTGGGTTAGATAGAGGAAGGGAGGGGAAGATGAGGGGAGGGCGTTAGAGGATTCCCTCCAAGGCCGCTCCGATTTCGGAGCGGCCTTGGAGGGAACAGGGGTAGGCAGCGCGGCTCGGCGCGCGCCGGCTATACAGAATTCATAGCCTTGCGCGCGCCGATCCAGGATTTTAGTAAATACGCGCGGCTCCGCGCGTATCTACTAAAATCCAGCGTACTTTTGCTTGCGCCTGATGCGCCAGCAAAAGTACGCCTATTCGCGTTTTTTGAAAATCTACCCCTCAGATTTACATGAGATACTAAGTGCCCATTCTGATCCAAATGGCCAATACTTGTTGCTCGTAGCTAAAATGGGAGGGGAAATTGTGACCCTTCTTAATGTTTATGGGCCCAACGTACAGAAAGAGGATTTTTTTACCGCTTTACACACCATAGTGGCTGCCAAAATGGAGGGGAGTGTAATCATGGGAGGCGACTTTAACGTTACAATAAATCCCGCCCTAGATACATCTATGGGGAAGTGCGCGGACACCAGGCGCTCTAGGCAGGCCCTCAAAAATCTATTGGAGCTTGTGTTGGGGGTGGAGATCTGGAGGTTCCATTACCCCTCCTCAAGAAGTTTTACCTTCTATTCTCATACCCGCAACAGCTATTCAAGAATCGACATGTTTATTATTGACAAGACAATGTTACAGGTTGTTAGTGCAGTGGAAATTGAGCCTATAGTATGGTCAGACCATGCGCCAATCTGGTTCCAATTGAAGCTGCAGAATTAGGACCGAGGTCAGAGATTCTGGAGGCTCAATCACTCACTATTAGAAGATGAGGAGTTTAAGACCCAGACTGCGAAAGAGATTCAAGATTACCTTAAATTTAATGACATAGGGGACACAGACCCAGGGACAGTATGGGAATGCTTAAAGGCAGTGCTATGTGGGACATTTATAGCCAGAGGCTCCCACCTTAAGAAACAACATGAGAGTGAATGCAATGAGCTACTAGACCAGCTCAAACACCTAGAACGCATACAGCAGCATGATAGTTCATGAAGACAGGTCAGATGATACAGGAAGTCCGTAATCAGATACATGAACTAGATTCCGCAGCAATCACATTCCAAAAAGAAAGAGCGCAACAGAGGTTCTTTGAAGGAGGAAACAAAGTGGGGAAATATTTGGCACAAACACTGACACGCAGGCAAGCCCAATCAACCATAGAAAAGATTAAATCCACAGAGGGCACCTTGCTGATAGATAATACCTTGATGTGTCGCTGATTTCATCAGTTCTACTCCCTCCTCTATAGTATGGATCAGTCGATCGAGGCTAGTGGGATAGATCGCTACTTAGAGGATATCCCCCTACCAGAGATGACCTCCTCTGAAAGGCAATTCCTAGATAAATAAATCACAATTGGGGAAATTCAGGAGGCCTTCAAAACACTAAAACCTGGAAAGTCTCCAGGACTTGGTGGATACACTCCCAGGTTTTACAAATGTTATGCCATGCAGTTAGCACCGATACTAGGTAACTATTTCAATTCCTTGAGGTCGGGGAAACAATTGTCCGCGCAGGCTAACACGGCAGGGATCACGATATTGGCAAAACCCGGGAGGGACCCGGTGGTATGTGGGTCATATCGGCCGATATCGCTTTTAAATATTGATGTCAAAATCTTAACCCAAATTCTGGCAAACAGGTTAAACTGTTTCCTAGCCCACTTGCTTCAACCAGACCAAGCAGGGTTTATACCGGGGAGGACTGCGGCGGACAATATTCATAAAATACTAGATAACATATGGTATGTGAAAAAACATAATATACCTACCATAGCCTTATCAGTAGATGCCGAAAAGGCCTTCGATATGGTGCACTAGCCATATCTGTTTAAAACTCTAGAGAGGATGGGATTTGGGATACATTTTCTTCAATGGTTGAGACAGCTATATAATACACCCAGAGCTTATATTAAAATAAATGGGGGATACTCGCCTACCTTTACGGTAGAGAGAGGAACTAGACAGGGTTGTCCCCTGTCACCCCTGCTATTTGCCCTGTTCCTAGGGCAAATTGCAGGAATAACGATAGGACAAGTGACTACAAAAATTTCCTTATTCACTGATGATATTTTAATAACACTGACTAACCCACAAGCATCCCTTACACGGCTTTCCCGGGAGCTAGAGGTCTTTAGTGGGGTATCGGGGTTCCGTATTAATTGGGAGAAATCTGAGATTCTCAATATTAGCATCCCACGAAGTGAGGAAAAATGCCTGCAGCTGCAGTTTCAATTTCAGTGGGCAAAAAAACAGATTAAATATTTGGGAGTGATGATTAGCGTGACCCAGGAATTGTTCCATATAAACTACTTTCCTCTGTGGACTAAAATGGCTAAGGCCATGGAAGAATGCAGTCGCTACCACATATCGTGGTTGGGCCGTACCGCAGTGGTAAAAATGATCCTGATTCCCAAACGTTTATATCTTTTTCAAACAATACCTAATAAGGTTCCTTCTATTCAATTGAAACTGTGGCAGAAGAGATGTATGACCTTTATATGGGCTGGACAGCATCCAAGGGTGGCAAGGAGGGTCTTATATCAAACCTAGGGCCCGTGCAAGGGGATTCGGCGCCCTAGGCACATTCAGCCTTGTGCTGCCCCCATCCCCCCCCCCCCCACCCCCCGTCGTGCTGCCACCAGCCCGCCCCAGGTCGCAGCCCCGACTCTAGGGGCAGGGACCACATGCCGCCACTCTCCCACCCTCCCAACCTCCCCCTCCACCCCCCAAAAAAACCTCACAAAACAACTGGTCCAGCGGGGAGCGGCAGCGGCGCCCCCTAAGTCTTAGCCACTAACCAAACTGGCGCCGGTGGCCTTTAGCTCCTACCATGTGACAGGAGCCAACCAATGGCACCGGTAGCACCTGTCACATGGTAGGGGTTGAAGGCCACTGGCGCCATTTTGGTTAGTGGCAGATCGCTCCCGGGCCCTCCGCTGGACCACCAGGGGGGCATCAGGAGGATGGCACGACGGGAGGGGAAGCAGGGTGAGGCAGGGACAGGGCAGAATTTTGAAGGGGCACTTTTTGCTCTTTCAAAATTCTGCTGCCTGAAGTTGCCGCGAGCGGCGGCAGCACCCCCTAAGTCTCAGCGCCCTAGGCACAGGCCTAGCTCACCTAGTGGTTCCTCCAGCTCTGATCAAACCAAGATACATGGAGGGCTAAATGTTCCAGAAGTGGGAAGGTATTATTCAGTGGCTCAGTTCAAAAAACTAGTGGACTGGCATAGGTGTCAACAACCTAAGCAGTGGGTTCAGACTAGCCAAGAAATCTTCGGGCAGGTGCCACTAACAGTTTACTCTGGCAGCCACGAAAGACATGGACCAAAGATCCCGAGATATTACTACCTCCATCTATTAATATATCCTTAGAGCTGTGGTTACAACAGGGGGCTCGATTGTGGGGGACGAGAGAATATCATGCAAGCTCCAGCTTATACACAAACAGTACCTTTAAGCCAGGATTCGAGAATCCGGCTTTTCAAGTATGGAAGGATAAGGGGATCAGGATGTGGGCACAAGTCTAGAGTACAAAAGGGCTGCGGTCTTTTCCAGACCTCCAGCAACAAAACGACTTACCAGAGTCCGCGATTTTTCCTTATGCTCAATTCCATCATTTTGCCCTTACCTCTATGATTGGAATCCACTTACAGCAAGAACCCTCTGATTTTGAAGTATTATGCAAAAATGCAGATAAAACACCGAAATTATTCTCAGTTCTTTACCAATTACTGGGGCAAAATGAGGAATTGAAAGCAACTCATGTGAAAGCCTGGGATAAAGATTTCACACTAGATATGACAGCTAAGGAATGGAAGGAGATTTTTCAAGGTATAGGGAAGGGGTACATAGCAGCCCATCTGATAGAAAACTCTTACAAGCTTCTCTACCAGTGGTACATGTACCCACAAAAATTGCACCAAATACAACCTTCTTTCTCTAGTGACTGTTGGAGGAACTGTAATGAGGAAGGAACTTACATGCACATGTGGTGGGACTGTGTGGTTATCAAAGGGGTATGGGGAGAGATATTCAAATGGCTGGGAGAGATGGTGGAGGGGATACTGTTACGATCCCTGCCCGCGGAGAGTCAGGCCTCTCACCTCTCACGTGGCTGGGAAGCCGCCAAAGCTCATGTGGCCTGGTTCGCCGTGCTGCCGGGCCCTGCCTCCATCTTCGCGGCCCTGCTAGAGCCGCTGCTGCCGACGCCGGGACCTCCGCAGCGGGGACGCCGCCACTGCCATCTTCATGTGGCCTGGAGGCCACACCAGCCAGCTCCTCTCGCGGCAGGGAGCCGCGAGCCAGTTCTCTGAGTGGCAGGGAAAAGCCCGCTGCCGCTCCAACATCATCCTGCGGCCTGGAGGCCGCCCCGAAGCCTGTCTGTTCCTTCGCATCTGTGTGCAAGCAGATGCCGCTGTCTCTGGTGCTGTTTCCTCTTCCTGCTTCTTCTTAGGCGCCGGCGCGCGCCTCTTCACTTCATTTAAAGGGCCCACGGCCGGATATACCCCGTGCTCCACCTGATGACAACTTCCTGCTTCAGCCCTATAAAAGGGGTTCCTCTTCAGTCACTCCTGGCCTTCTGATCGAGTTCACCAGATGTCTGTGTCTTCTGACCAGTCCAGGTCCTCCGTGGTCTTCTCCTGCTTTGACGGCTTCGTCTTCATGTTTCTGATGCCCTTCGTCCGTGCCTCCAGATGTCTTCAGGTTCCTGACGTCCTTCGTCCATGTCTTCAGATGACTTCATGTTCCTGATGTCCTTTGCTTGTACCTTCTGATGTCCGATATCCTTCCTGATGCCATTGCCTTCGCCTCTGTCTCCAAGCCTTGGTTCCTTGATGTCCACTCTCCTGGCATGCCGTTGTCGTAGTCCGCGACCAGTCCCAAGACTGTGTAGGGCGCACCCCGGTACAGGCCTCTTCAGTATCTTCGTCATGTTCCGGTATCAGCTTCCACTATTCCTCCTGGAATCTGCTTCGAGCCCAGCGTGGTCTGCGACCAGTCCCGCAGGTGGACTGTGTAGGGCACGCTGCGTCGCAGTCTCGACCCAGTGCTTTGATCCTTTCCTTCGTCTACAGCGCCTTGATCCTTGCCTTCATCTACAGTGTCCTCGCCTGAGTCTTTATCTACAATGTCCTCACCTGAATCTTCGTCCAAAGTCTTCTGTGTTCTAAGGACTCCGTCTGCCTTCGTCCTCTGTCCGGCCTGCCGCCTTTTGCCGTTACCCAGCGGCAGGTCCGAAAGGGCTTGGAACAGTCGGAGGACTGTTCATCGATCAACATTGTGTTGTTGGTCATCCTGGGGCGTGCAGGTCTGGTAGAGGGTCAGACCTTGTCTCCTTGTCTTCGCTTCAACCTTGTTCTGCTCTTCTTTACCTGTGCTTGCACCAGCTCACCTCCCGCGGTGTGTCTTGGGGCTCCTCTCTGAGTCATGCCGTGGCCCAAGGGCTCACATCACCTGCTTTAGAAACGACTGCGCCTCCGTGCCTGTAACAATAGCTGAAGGCCTCCAAGCCCTCGGTTCGTAACAGCTGCCGGAGGCAGCGCTCATAACAGATACCTCTGATTACGCCAGCCCAAGCATTACTAGGTACTCAGATTAAGGAACTATCGATAGAAAATAATAGAATGGTTCACCACATTCTCACCGCTACAAGATGTGAAATAGCAAGAGTATGGAAAACCCCCAGAGTACCAACCCAAAAAGAAATACAACAAAGAGTTGATAAGATTTATTTATTGTCCAAAATAACGGCACACAAAAATAAATGCATACATAAGTCTGAAATCACTTGGCAAGCATATTACACATGGAAAAATAAATCTACTGCCAGGCAGCGAACAGATAATGAGATACCCTCAGGTAAAATACACAATAATAACATACATGCCACGGCTGGAAAAGCATAACAACTGGATTCTTCAGTTTATGAATACATTCGTCTGAATTTAGCAGACTTGAGTATGGGGGAGGGAAATAAAAGGGGGAAGGGGGAGGGGGAAAAAAGACAAAAATTAAAATTTGAATAGCTATTAAGAAAACATGACATCACTCAGTTGCACTTGTTAATTTGTTGGTAACTGGATACCTATGTTGTTCATACATTACTGTAACTCTGCTATACAATATGTATACAATTGGTTATACTTACGACAACAGTTCAATGTATAACGTGTTATGTTTAATAAAAAACTTTTAATAAAAAAAAAGAAATCCTATAAATCACAAGAAGCTCTGAAGCTTAAAGGCACATCCTAAAGCTATAGGTAGACAACTTAAGGTATCAACTACAGAATTCCCATTTTACAGCCACCTCCCATAGTTGACAAACGTGTGCATGTGAAGTTATGCACCTGTACTTGGGATGCTTTGTGTCGCATGGGCCTGCAAAGACACTGCTGACAGCATTGCCTCAGCTGTTTCAGAGCCACTGCTGATATCAGAGTGCTCATCTAGCAGGCCTTCCCTTACATCCTTTAGTAAAGTACCTGTGAAACACTGTAGCATTCCACAATGCTCACAGGTCCTTCCAAGCTAGCATATCTCTTTGTAGGTGCATGCACCTTTACACAGATGCACCCTGCTATACCTACCTAGGCAAACTATCAACTATCATGTCCAGATGATGAGGGCCTTGACCATTGGGATGACATGTTGGTTAGGTTAGCTTCTCGGGCAAACGACATTAGGATGCTGGTCAGACTGTGTGAAGGCAGAATTGGGAATCAGATGGTGTCATGCCTTCACTTGTATTTGCAAGTCACCTTAGAAATGGCAATGTCACAGTATAGTTTCTAATGACTCTAAGAGCACTCACATGTCTCCTAAGAAAAGGTTCATATCCTTGAACCCAACATAAAGGTGTGTTAGAAGCTATTTGCCTCACCTGACCCATCACAGGTAGCCTTAGCCAGTTATGGAGATGTCATGGTGCTGCAAGGCCCTTGGACAGTCTAACTCAGGACTACTCATGTGGTGCTGCTGTATGTATGTATGTAACTAGAAACTATGCAGAGTAGTTTGCTTGTTGCAATAGCTGGTATGATGTAAACCAAAAGGCTCCCAGACAGTCTACGTTGAATGAGCACACTCAAAGCAGGGACAGGCTAAGGGACAAGGCAGCAGAGTTCAAGTAAAGACCCCAAACAGTCCATGTTGAAAGAGTGCACTCAAAGTGGGGGGCAGCCTAAGGCCCAAGGCAGCAAAGGTTAAGTGGCAGGCAGCAGAACTAGGTCTAGAGAGCTCAGCATGGAGGCCAAGGACCAGGAATGGAGAGCACAGCATGGAGGCCGTAGACCAAGAATGGTGAGCGCAGCATGGAGGCTGAGGACCAGGCAAAGACACCGCAGCATGGATTTAGCATCCCCAGGAGAAAACACAGCAGCATGAAGGTAGCAGCAGCATGAGATGAGATGAGACACAACAGCATGGAGGCAGTAGCAGGATGAGATGAGATGAGATGAGATGAGACAGACACCAGCATCAGGAACAGGAGATGGTACATGATGAAAAGATGCAGCAGCTGAACCATGACTGGAGACTGCATCAAGGAGGCTAGCGTACAGGCAGAGCATCAAGGAGGGCTTTAGAACTAGGCAGCAGGACAACAATGGCAGAGAGTAGACTATCCCCTTCAGCAAACTGGCACAGGAACTCTGTAGTGAGGATGGGCCCAGTAGTCTTCTCCCATCTAGCTGGCACAGGAACTCTGTAGTGAGGATGGGCCCAGCAGTCTTCTTCCATCTAGCCAGCACAGGAACTCTCTCCAGAGGCCTGGCCAAGCATGTTAAACAAGTCTTGTTTATAGGCATTGCAAGACATCAAATGCGAACCTTCATGGCCTCTTGCCACACCATGGCTTGCCACTTGGGGGTGGCATGACTTTGGAGGGTCTAACCCTGGTTTGTCTGTCGGCTGGGGACTGCTACCTGGCATAGAGTCTTGGGATGCAGGGTAAGGCACTGGTGGAGGTTCCGGCATTCTTTGGAGAATCTGGGTGAGGATGCTGGTGAGGTTATTTATTGAGATAGCCATTGTGATGAGAGTGTATGTGCAGGCTGCCATCTGGTCATGCAGAGCCTGGATTTGCCCATTGACAGCCCTCCTCAGGCACACTAGCTCTACCTGTATATGGTGTAGGTATACAACATGGCTTCTTTCCAGCTGGTCCAGCTGCTCATGCATTGAGGCCTCAGTTGGTGCCGGTGGTGGTGCCGGAGCTGGTGGCAGAGTTGGTGCTGGTGCTATGCTTGTTGTGGGCGGAGTGGAGGTTTAAGCCTCCAGAAGTGGCATGAGAGGGCTGGTGAGCTACTCTGGCTAGGTATCTGCTGCCTCATGCTGGCCATGTGGTGTGCTAGAGCGTGGTTGCGCTGCTCAACAGTGTGTCACTGCAATCTGGATTCCTCCATGAAGCTTGAAAGATTTCAGCTCACATTCAGTGGGCTTTCTGAGCCAAGGGCTTGCAGGATATGCTGTGCTCAGGAGGCTGCTGCTACTCCTCCTCCTCCTTCTCCTTGCTGAACTGTGTCTGAGCATCCATAAGCAAGGAGACATGGAAAAGTGCTGCTGCACAACTGGTCCTGGGCTCTTCACTGCTGGTCCCTGGGGCTGGACAGCTGTGACCTGCAGAGTCCTGGGTGAGAGCTATGGAAATAAAGAAGAACACATATGTACCAAAGCCAAGAGGTACACACATGGACTGTTTGACATGAGATGTGCACTTTGCATCTTATGCCAAATGATGTGCACAACTGTAGCAGCCTTGCCATTTACAGGTGAGGTGAAACTACATGCCTTCAGCCATGCCCTCAAACACATCTGGTCCTAGCTGTTGGATGAGGTGTTTTTCTATGGGTGTCACACAAATGGACACGGGGTTTCTCTGCCGGTCTGCCGGATGTACTTACTACAGTTCGCCACCTTGAACTTCAAATGGGCTTTTATGTCCCAGTACCTGTGGGCCACCTGCTCTCTACTGCATCTCATGCTGCTGTGTCTTAAGATAGCCCAAGTGATGGTGCGCCAGATCTGGCCCTTGGCTGCCCTTGAGGTCTTGGCTGCACAGTTGCCGAACAGCATGGCATAATGTTCCAGGACCCCAGCAATGATCATCTCCTTGTCCTCCGGGCTGAAATTCAATGCCCTAAGAAAAACTCGCCCTGTTGCCTGGCTGCCTAAAGAGGGTGCCACTTCTGCTTCCAGAGAGGTGTCCTCCATTTCCTCACTCTCGCTCCCAATCCTTTCCCACTCCCTTCCTCCTCCTCCTGCACCTACCCCACTGACTCCCCTCCCCTCTGCCTCTCTGTCTATTCCTAGCCTGTTGTCTTCCTCCCACCGAACTCACCTGCCTATCCCTTTCTCCCTTCTGTCTCCTCCTATCCCTCCCCTTCCCATCTCTACTCCTGTCCCTGATCCTCCTCCTTCTCCTTCCCCTAGCACTCCTGCCATCGGCTTCCCTCCTCCTCTCCTCCCTCCTCCCATTCCTTTCCTCACACCTCACCTTTCTTCTCTCCCCTGCCTCTCATACTCCATCCTTTTTACTCCTCAATACCATACACCTCACCACTCCTTCTCCTCCTTACCACATGCCTCACCACTCCTCCTCACTACCATGCCTTACCACTTCTCCTCGCCACTCCTCCTCTCCACCATACCTTACCACTCCTCTTCCACCTCACCACCATGACTCATCACTCCTCCTCTATCTCACCAACACTCCACTTCCGCCTCACCACTCCTCCTCTGCCTCACTGCCACTTCTCCTCCTGATACAAACACAGAGAGACAAAGAGGACAAATTGACAAAAACTTTCACTCACACAAAGAAGACAAAAGACCAAGTTAAAGGGAAACAGATGAAAACAGAAGTTAAGACAACGCCCTCAGGAAATCAAAATATATAAGCTCCTACTCCCACTAATGCACTCATCATCTCTCCTCTCCTTTCTCCAATGCCTGACACCCTCAAAGAGGCAGCTGCAGGAAGTCGGCATATATAAATTAGAAAAATAATGCAAAACACATAAATCAACGTACGCCACATAAAATGATGCCCAATGCACTGTCGCAACATGTGACGTGCTGATGCAATGCACTACATGCTGACACAACACACAACACAATAATTTCCTATGCAATGTGATACACAGGAAATTATCATAACCATGTCCATTTTTTTACACCAGCGCTATTTCCGCTATATTTATAGCAATTGATGAATCTAGGCCTAAGACTGCTAATTGAAATCATCAGAAAATTTGAGCTTCAATGCTTTGTCTATTCTTATGTCATTCAGCTCTTGATGTCACTGGGATCTGACAGAGAAACAGCTATTCAGAAGATCAACATCTATCTTTAAGATCTAAGCATGAGATAACCCGGCAGGTTCCTGCTGCTAAAGACCCTTGACTTAATAGAACCTGTAAGCAAGCTTTCTCCTCCTTCATCCCCAGATACTAAAACTCTCTCCCAAGAGAGGCCAGACTCCCCACTGACACTCTGATGTTTTATCACCTGATAAAGAGTTGGCTTTTCTATCAAGCTTACCCAAGTGAGCTAAAATCTTCCATGGAAGCTCTAACAGACTAGTTTATCATGCACTATCAGGGCTCTATTAATTTGCTCCCTTTAATATTACTATACTTCCATAGATATGGTTTATTATGATGCTCTCACCATATCACTCCAATGTTAGAATCTTATCTGTTATTATCCTATGATGCCTAATAGTTGATCTCCTATGAAGCCTTGACTCTACTGTTTTGCTATTAATACCTGGTCTTGTCACTCTTTCCTTACCCATGATTTCTTATAGATGCATGGCTATAATATTGGCTAAATAAATAAATAAATACATACATACATAAAAGTACTTCCTATAAGTATAAATTGTTTTATGGGTACAATTTATTGATGACATATTTTGCCTCTGGTCTTCATCTGTAGAACAACTACAACATTTTCTGACATGGCTCAATTCACTGAATCCAAATTTGCAATTCACTATGCAAAATGATTCTCACAGTATTGTTTTTTTGGACATTTTGGTTCACAGAGCTCATTCTCATTATTATACTACATTGTACAGAAAAGCCACCAAAAGGAATAATTTGCTATACTATTCTATTTTCCATCTATATCACTTAAGATCCAATTTACCAGTGGGCCATTCCTGTGAATGAGTTTTTAGCTCACTTGGGTAAGCTTGACTGGGTAAATGTAACATCAGGACTTGCTAGAGACATAAAGTTCCTGGATGTAATAAATGACTGCTTCATGGAGCAATTGGTTCAGGAACCAACAAGAGAGGGAGCTATTTTAGATGTAATGCTTAGTGGAACGCAGGATTTGGTGAGAGAGGTAACGGTGGTGGGGCCACTTGGAAATAGTGATCATAACATGATCAAATTTAAACTAGTAATAACTGGAAGGGGGACAATAAGTAAATCTGCAGCTCTAACACTAAACTTTCAAAAGGGAAACTTTGATAAAATGAGGAAAATAGTTAGAAAAAACTGAAAGGTGCAGCTGCAAAGGTTACAAGTGTTCAACAAGCATGGACATTGTTTAAAAATACAATCCTAGAGGCGCAGTCTAACAGAGAGACTGAAAGAATGAACAGAATGCTTAAACAGTTTCTACGGTCCTACGTTAATTCAAGACAGAGTGACTGGGCGGAACTGCAGCCTTGGGCAGAATTTGCTATCAACTCACATCCTGCTACATCTATGGGGTCTTCTCCCTTCCAACTCGTCTATGAACGACAACCGCTTCCTCCTCTGCAAATTCCATTATCAGTGGCTTCTCCTGCCACACAGGCCACTGCAGCAGAGTTATCTCAGTTTTGGAAGCAAACGAAGGATCTTCTCCTTAAAGCAGGACAGAAAGCAAAAAAGATCTACGATGCTCACCATCGAGAGGCGCCTCAGTTTCAGCCTGGAGTCAAGGTCTGGCTGAGTACCAAGTTCCTCCTTCTTAAAATACCTTCAGCACATTTTGCAACTCGCTATGTAGGACCCTTTGCCATTCTTCAACGCTTGGGAAATCTGACGTAGAGTTTAAAACTACCTCCATCAATGAGAATACATAACGCCTTCCTTGTCTCTCTGTTAAAACCCTTGATGCTCTCAGAGTTCTCTAAGAAGACCCCAGAACCCACTAACCTGGACATGGAGGACGATATTGAGTATGCTGTAGATGACATCTTGGATGTCCATAAAAGAGGCAAGACGTGGGAATACCTCATCTTCTGGGAGGGTTATGGACCAGAAGAAAACTCATGGGAGTCTTTGGCCAACATCATGGACAAAGACATGGTACGCCAATTTCAACTTGCACACCCTCAAAAACCTAGACCACAAGGAAGAGATCCTGGAGGGGGCTCTTTGAAGGGGGATACTGTTGCATCTGTCGGTCGCAGACAACTGCGACCGCTCTGCCTCACCTCTCTTTTACCCTTTTCCTCCTCCCTGGGAAGGATGGCTGCCTCCGCTGCTGTTTGCCGAAACCCTCGGCGTCTCCGAGCCAGCATGGGTGTCCCCATCCGACATGCTTCTTCCTGAGGCCTCCTAGGGCACGCGTGCGCACGCTGCCTACATTTTTTAATACGTCATGGCAGGAACCTCGGGGCGGCCCCACCGCATGACATCAGTACCTCCGGGTATTTAAACCTCTGCTCCGCTCCAAGGACTTCGGTTTTGCTACTCTGACCGCTTCTAAGCTGCTCGCTTGGATTCCTCATGACCCTTCGGGATATCTTGCTCCTACGGAAGTTCAGGGTACCCACTCCTCGGGGGCCTCTCGCTTCTACTCACTCTCCGGGGTTAATCTGCCTAACCTAAAGGACACCCGCTCCTCGAGGGTCCTGTCTGCTTTCTTTCAGGAACCCTCAGCATTCCTAGGTACTCGCTCCTCGAGGGCCTATTCTGTTCAGGTTATCCTGTACCTCGGACCACAGGTCCCTCTCTTCATTCAACTACCTAAGGAAGTTATCAGCACTGCTACTCTGTGAGTATCTATGCTCCAGCTCTCCTCGTTCCACCCTTCAGGTTCATGGCCTATCCCGCGCTGTGGAACACTACCGGACCTTTGCTACATCGGGGTGAGACCATCTACTACAGAGACTGTCTAGGCTTACTGTAACATTGCTGGACTACTGCACTGTCCTTTCCTTGGGCAAGATTCAGCTCATCAACAGCAGTATAATAAAGCTTTCTTTCCTCAGTGTCTGCTTACTAGAGTCTAGCCAATTGTTGTGGTTCCCCATGGGGCCCCTCCCCATGGAAGGAGTCATCGCCACTTCGACCAAGAGTCCACAATATGCCACAAACCCAACAATATGCAACAAACTCCTGCAATTTTTGTGTTTAATCTTTTATGTGGGAACCATCTGGTAAGATCCTCAGTGTGGCTTTGCCAGACAGTTACGTCAGTATACTAATTGTTTATCGCCCTTTGTGGTCTACCTTATCATCTACCCCTGCTCTAAAGTATACATCGGAAGAACTAAACACAAGATTAAAATGCAACTAGTGGAACACAAAAGTTGTGTGACAACAAAAAAGATAATTGCACCACTTGTGCAGTCCTGCTTGGATATAACTACACTTTTGACAACTTGAAATGGGGTTTTATAGAGTTTATTCCTCCCTCTCCATGAGGGGACTATTCCCAGCAACAGCTTAACATGAGAGAGCAATTTTGAATTTTCCAACTACATCCCATATCGCCATATGGGCTTAACTTCGAAGTTAAATAGTACTCTATTATTTAAGCATTCCAACATCATTATTAGGAATGTCCATTTGGCAGCTTAAAATACCACTCTTCCTGTCATGTCTTCCTTCTAGTATTTTTACCTTTCAGTGACAGCTTTTGGCACTACGAAACTAAGATGCTGTCTGACGAGAGAGACATTTTGTGATGTTTAAATATAATTTAATAATGCTTTTAAAATAGTCTATGCAAGTATACCATAATATTTCTGTGTTGTCCTTTCTAAGTTGCACTGTGAAATTAGAGCAATACTCTTCCTTTTTTCAGAAAGATTAGCTTTTGTGACTCAAGAAATGCAACATTGTCTATTTTGACTATGTATGTTTGGCTATTTTCCACCAAGATCTGTGGATTGGTGGAATAGAAATATTTTAAAATAAATAAACTCACAGCATTGTCAAGATAAGATTGCTTTGAAGTTATTTTATTTATTTATTTATTTATTTATTTAACATTTCTTTTATACCGATATCCGTTCGCACATCGTATCGGTTCACAGTGAACAAAAAACCATTGGGCAGTGCCCGTACATATAACATATAACAGATAACATAATATAATATGATGAACTAGGCAACATATAAATACATGTTTGGGAGGAGCCCTTACATATAACAGGCATCAATGGGTAGATGCTATGGAATATAACTATAACTAATTAACTATATACATGAAAGTGCAAAGTACAAAATCATCAGACATAAAGGCGTTCATACCAAGATATCAGTATAACATTCATAGGGGGGTTTTATGTAATAGGGGGTGAGATGGAGTAGGCTTGCTGAAAGAGCCATGTTTTAAGTTTCTTTTTGAAAGTGGGGGTATAGGTCTCTATGCGGATATCATGGGGCAGTGAGTTCCATATGGTGGGGCCGGCAAGAGAAAAGGCTCTGTTAATAGTGGAGGAAAGTTTAAAAGATTTAATAGATTGGGCACGGAGTGTTCCTTGGAGAGCTGGGCGTGTAGGTCTCTTGGAGGTACGAGGTAAGAGGGGGGGGGTTAAGCCAGTTGAGGATGGAATTTACTAGACTCTTATGTATGATCGAGAGTGTTTTATAAAGAATTCGTGACTGTATAGGGAGCCAGTGTAGTTCAATAAGTGTGGGGGTGATGTGATCTCTTTTCTTTGTGTTTGACAATATTCGAGCGGCGGCATTTTGTAGGAGTTGAAGTGGCTTAGTGTGTGTTGCAGGAATGCCAAGTAAGAGCGCATTAAAATAGTCAATCTTCGATAAAATAAAAGCTTGGAGGACAAGCTGAATTAACATTTCCCCCGATGCAAATCCTAATGTGAAATACAGACCTGTGTTGGGGGATTATAGTGTGTTGGGCGATTATAGTGGTAACCAACAGTTCATATTTGTTACATACTGCCAGAAGAGTTAAGTTCTTCATTTGTTTTACTTGCAATATTTGTAAAAAACAAAACATGGATTATGCTTTGGTCAAATGAGTATATATAAGTCAAGCTGAAGGCTTATTCAGCTGCAAGTGCCTAGTTATAATAGCTGTGAAGAGATTTTGAGATTAATACATATAGGATGTACTCTTATTTATTTATTTTGCATTGCTAGTGGTCCTCCATTCTGCTGTGACATTTTAGTTGGATATTATGCTGGTAAGTCATTCTGTACTTTGTGTTCTGAATACTCTGATAGTAGAGTGAGTAACAAATCCTTGTAATGAATAAAGAAACATGTTTTAACTTGCAATGTTTCAAATAAAGTGCCAGCTTTGGTATCCTAAAAGCATGCATCTTAAAATATTTATAATACTACTTCAAAGTACTAGCTCTACTTGTTTTAACAAGCTTTTCCAAAAGTAAATTATTTCACTTAATGATCTGTGTAGTCCATTGGTCTATCCAGATAAGATGCATAGCTGCTCTAGAGTGTGAACACAGGAAAGTCATTTAAGGTTATTCATCAGGTACAGAAGTGAGAACATCTGGGAGCTTTAGCTTTTGCCAGTGTAGATCTCTATTAGCAGAAATCAAACTATGACCATATACAATAATAATAATAAGAAAACTGTGTGATGGTGAAGCTCTTTACCTAATGCTGATCAACTGGTCCTCATTGTATAAGCCTGTCAAAATCAATCTGTTAAAAAAGAAGATAAATGAAAGATACATAAAGATATGGATATATCTACAGAGATATATATATATATATATCTACAGAGTTGGCTATCTTTTTTGATAACAAAATCAAAAACCTTCTTGCCCCCCTGGCTTCAACTAACATGGCTCCAAACCCTTCGCAACCATTAAGCCTCGCAACTAATAACCCTCCACCAAATATCCACAGACCGTCACTAGAAATTCTTGAACAGACATCCTCCCTGGAAATTGAATCAATAATCAAGAAAATGAAACCTTCCACTCATCCTCTGGACCAAATACCGACCAAACTACTTCTCACCATCCCTAACACCATTGCTAAACCGCTGGCAGACATCATAAATTGCTCCCTCAATCAAGGATCGGTCCCGGACTCCTTAAAAATTGCTTCACTTAAACCCTTACTTAAAAAACCCAACCTAGACCCAGCCGACCCTGCAAACTTCCGCCCCATTGCAAACCTACCTTTTATAGCCAAGCTAATGGAAAAGCTTGTCAACATCCGACTCACAGACTACCTTGACTCCCACAATATTCTCTACCCCTCTCAATTCGGATTCAGGAAACGCCTAAACACAGAATCCCTCCTTCTTTCTCTAACGGACAACATCCTGATGGGCCTTGACAAGGGACAATCTTACCTGCTAGCCCTTCTCGACATCTCTGCCGCGTTCGACACGGTAAACCACAATATCCTCATTAACCGCTTAATGGAAATAGGCATATCCGGCTCTGCACTGCTCTGGTTCACATCCTTTCTGAACAACAGACACTACAAAGTCAAAATAAATGACAAAGAATCTCACTCCATTCCATCAAACCAAGGTGTACCTCAGGGTTCGTCTCTTTCCCCTACCCTGTTCAATATATATCTACTCCCTTTATGCCAGCTACTCAATAGTCTCAATCTCACCCACTTTATATACGCGGACGATGTACAAATCATAATCCCCATTTCAGACCCCATCTCTACTCTAAATTTCTGGAACAACTGCTTACACGCCATAAACCTTCTGCTCTCGAGTCTCAATTTGGTCCTAAATACTTCCAAAACGGAACTACTGGTTATCTCCCCTTGTGACAACAACCCCCTCGCAAATAATGCTAGCATCCCATTAGCAAACCAGGTCAGAGATCTTGGGGCCACCCTTGACTCTAGAATGAATTTCAAAAAATTCATTAACGCCACAACCAAAGAATGCTTCTTCAAGCTACAGGTCCTGAAGCAACTTAGACCGCTCTTACACTTCAAGGATTTCCGTTCGGTGCTTCAAGCCATACTGTTTTCAAAGATCGACTATTGTAATGCTCTATTACTTGGTCTGCCTGCTTCGTCCACCAAACCTCTTCAGATGCTGCAAAACGCAGCGGCTAGGATCCTTACAAACACTCGTCGCAAGGACCATATCACACCAATACTAAAAATTCTACACTGGCTGCCCATCCAATATAGAATACTTTTCAAGGCTCTCACCATCATCCACAAATCAGTCTACCAGCAATCCACTCTCCAACTCACCTTCCCACTTGAATTACATACTTCCGCAAGACCGATCAGAACTGCCTACAAAGGTTCGCTCAAGGCCCCCCCCAACAAATCATCGGTCCACAACACTATTCACAAGCGAGCTCTTTCAACAGCAGGTCCACTACATTGGAATTCACTTCCACAAGACTTACGCCAAGAACAATGCCATTCAACTTTCAGAAAGAAATTGAAAACCTGGCTTTTCGCAGAAGCCTACCGCTGAAGGATCTCCTCAACCATCACTGACTCTCACTCCCCCACCCCTCCCCTATCCCTTCCCCCCACCCAACCTCACCCTTTCCTTCTCCCTCTGGACATACCAGGCTAATAACTGCCTAGGACAAACCTATGTTTTGTATCTTACAGTTTTTGTTGATTTATATATTTATCTCTCTCTAATTGTTTCTTAGTTTAAACTCTGCACTGTCTTCCATTGCCCAGGTTTTATGCTCCCTGTTTAATGTAACTTTACTTTCTACCTTGATGTTAATTGGTTTCCCCTCAGTTACATTGTAAACCGGTACGATAAGACCTAGTCTTGAGCATCGGTATAGGAAAAGAAATTAAATAAATAAATAAATAAATATGTTTCTTACAAGATAAAGGGAAAAAATTTAGTTTAGTAAAATATCTAGACTGCTTTAATGAATTTAAAAAAGCTATTAAAACATATATTTTTTCTTTAGCATTTCCAGCTCCACCCACATAATTTCTCTTTTTTTATGCTTATCTTACTCATATTTTATGCTTTTCTATAACTTTGTTATTTTATGTTATTGCTTGCTTTATTTCTTTTTAAACTTTGTTCAATTGATTATGTAGGTTTTATTCTGTAAAATGCCTAGATCTAACATTGTTTGTATAGGTGGTACACAAAAAAACTTTTAAATAAATAAATGAATAAATAAAATGCGCTCAAAGCAGTTTATAAAAAAGTTAAACAAATTATATTATTAGATGATTTTACAATAGTAGATGATAGAACATGTAAACAATGTGCTACTTGTAAAAGCAGGTGCTTTCCTTAGTCTTAATATATTGATCAACATAAATAAAACACTGAGCTCCATATTCAGAGAATATCCAGCTAGAAAGTTAGTCAGATAAGCATATCTGACTAACTTAGCTGGGATATTCAGTGGTGCAGTCACTTTATCTGGATAACTTTAGACCTGCTCAACTTATCCAGCTAACTTGGCCAGATAAGTCTGAATATCTCCACTTATTCAGCTAAGTTAGCCAGATATGTATACATGTCCAAGGACGTCCCATCCCGCTCACCACTTAGATAACTATTTAGCCATATAAATAGTTATCTAACTAGGTACAGCTGCTGAACATGGCCAAATATCCAAATACTTCCACTTAAGAACATAAGAACATGCCATACTGGGTCAGACCAAGGGTCCATCAAGCCCAGCATCCTGTTTCCAACAGTGGCCAATCCAGGCCATAAGAACCTGGCAAGTACCCAAAAACTAAGTCTATCCCATGCTACTGATGCTAGTAATAGCAGTGGTTATTTTCTAAGTCAACTTAATTAATAGCAGGTAATGGACTTCTCCTCCAAGAACTTATCCAATCCTTTTTTAAACACAGCTATACTAACTGCACTAACCACATCCTCTGGCAACAAATTATAGAGTTTAATTGTGCATTGAGTGAAAAGAACTTTCTCAGAGTAGGTTTAAATGTGTTACATGCTAACTTCATGGAATGCCCCCTAGATAGATAAATCCAAACTTATCTGGCTAAGTGGCACTCACTGAATATCAGGCCCTTTATTTTTATTTTTCAGCAGCTAAGTTTTCTGTGCAGTTCATGTCAAGTTCTGGGTATGCCGTATCCTCTCATGTATCAACAAACTTGAAGTCACCGCCAGAAAGGTTGGTATTCAACACTGCCACAACAGTGTAAAGCTCTTCTTTCAGTTAATACTGAAGGGTTATCAGGGTTTACAAGGATATCTTCCCTTCTAAAAAGGCTCTAGAGGCTATACTGCTCAGTGTATTGGTGCAGATCTTAATAAAGGTCAACGTCCAACAGGTGAATGTTTTCCAACTTACGGAAATTATTTGGCAGTATGACAAGATATTATTACGCTGACAGAAATCATTCATGTTGACTCCCTGACACTGAAATGGATGTTAATCTGCTGTTTGATTAAGATGGTATAAAAGTTTATTATCCCAGACATTATCTCAACCTCATAATAAATCTGCACAGTATTCTAGGTTCAACATAGCTGTCCAAGATGTCAGTTCACAGTCTTAACTAATTTTCAATCTCCCTTCTTACTACTCACATAAATGTACTCCTCAGCAGCAATCCCTCCATCTGAAATTCACATAATGTTGTGCATGATCCTCTCTGAGAGCAGTTGGAAGCTCCGTCAGAGAGCCGGACTGGTAAACACGGCAGCCATTTCCCTGGTAACATCTGCCACAGCTTCCTTCCTCTGCAGCTCCTTCTCACAATCTGACTCACACTTTCTATAGGAGCATGCCCAGTTTCCTCAAAGTGGACCAAATCTGTCTTCTGCCTGGGGTGACTGGATTATACCAAAGGGGGGGGGGGGGGGGGGGTTACACAGTCATGTGACAAAGGATACATTTTGAACTGAGAATTAATCTGGAAGCACAGAGACATTTTGCAAGAGAAAGATGGGCAATAGCCAAGGCTGAAGCTATAACAATTGGTTCTTCTGCTCACAAGTTTCAAACTTGTGCTATAATTCATCCCCTCTCTGTTACTATGTATCCAGTATATGCACATATAGTTTTCTGTGTAATTACACTTTGGAAGTATTTGCCTATGTACCAAGGATACACTCTTTACAGATCCAAAGAAAGGGGATTTCATGTGTGGCTGAAGTTGTCACTTGGCTGTGAGTATACAAGGGGTACTTTTAATTAAATTGGACAGTCTAGGAGCCTATAAAAAATTAAACAAGTGTGACACAGGTCCTAAATCAGGTCCTTGTCACTAGAAATGTGCTCTTTGAGAAATGCTATGGGATATCACTTAACCTCTGTTTAGGGGGTTAATGGAGATGTACATTTGTGGTGGAGGTTTATTAAGGGGAGTTTTCCCTGATTCAATATAAATGTTATCCTAAGAGTGAGAATTTGCCTGTAGATTCTTGGAGATGTGGAAAGTTGTTTGATGTAAGGAACTTGGCAGTGCTCTTGGGAGGCAGCTGGTCTATCCAGTGGAAGACAGAGAATTGTCATCAGGCTCTTAAACAGTATACTGAAGCAGCTCATGGATCACAACTGCCTTGTGGGAACTGCCAATGAGGTAAGTGACATCACCAGAACTCCTCCCATCTAAGGCTCCTTCGAAGGAGCAACAGATACCTCAGTAAAAGAGATCTCATAAGAACATAAGATATTACATACTGGATCACAACAAGGCCCAACATCCTGTTTCCAACAGTGGCCAATCCAAGTCACAAGTCCCTGGCAAGTGCACAAACATTAAATAGATCCCATGCTACTAATGCCAGCATAAAGCAGGGACTATTCCCCATTCATTAATAGTAGTTTAAGGACTTCTCCTCCAGGAAATAATTCAAACCTTTTTTAAATCCAGCTACATTAACTGCCTTAACCACATCCTCTGGCAATGAATTCCAGAGCTTACTTGTGTATTGAATGGAAAGAGTTTTCTCCAGTTTGTTTTAAATGTGCTTCTGGTCAACTTCATGGAGTGCCACCTAGTCCTTGTATTTTCCAAAAGAGTAAATAACCGTTTCACATTTACCTGTTCAAGTCCTTTCATGATTTTGTAGACCTTCATCATATCCCCCCTCAGCTGTCTCTTCTCCAAGTTGAACAGCCATAACTACTTTAGCCTGTCCTCATAGGGGAGCTGTTCCATACCCTTTATCATTTTGGTCGCCCTTCTCTATATTTTCTCCAGTGAAACGATATCTTTTTTGAGATACGGTGTTCAGAACTGCACACAGTATTCAAGATGCAGTCTCGCCATGCAACAATATAGAGGCATTATGACATCCTCCATTTTATTTGGCATTCCCTTCCTAATAATTCCTAATATTCAGTCTGCTTTTTTGACTGCCACAGCACATTGAGCTGACAATTTCAATACAATATCAATTATGACACTCAGATCTTTTTCCTGGGTGGTAGTTTCTTGTAACCCCTTTTTATGGAGGATTGTGGCTCTTTAGGGCACATAACTAATTTATTTCTTCAAGGGCTGCTTTGGCTAGCAATTCCATCCCACACTTGACTCTCAATCACGATGTTAAAATTTCCCAGTGTGTGTATAGTCATTTGGTGCTTCCCATGAGGTGAGAGCCTGCAAGAATTCATACAAGACCAGGTCTGGGTGTTAAATAAAACTTTACTGACTGATACTCATAAATTAAAATCCATCCATCCATAATATTGAAGTTGTATCTGAATGTTGGTACATATGAGGTTCTAGATAGGTAGGTTTCCTTTCCCAGACAGTTGGGTAGCCCATGGTCATTCTAATGCACATAGCCTACTCAGTGGCTATGAGTGAATCCTAGTGGAGGGGTCCCCAACTTTAATTGCAAAAATCCTTCCTTAGTTCATCTTCATCCTCGGACACCCAGCCTGTCATGGGCCTTTGATGGGTGCAGATCCGACTGGAGTCTCCTTTTCTTGATTTTCCTTCCTTATTGGTTCTTTCATCCAGTATTCACTGATGTTTCTGGGAGACTTTTCTTGGGGGAAAGTCAGTGAGATCAGGCAAGTTCTCAGCTCTGTAGTCCCAGTGGGGGATCCAAAAACCTCCCCACTGTGCTAAAGTCCAAAAACTACTTTAAAGGTTAAACTGGATGCATCTTCTGCCTTTATTGTCTCTCGCAAGAATCATACAGTGCTACTGATCCCTATCATGATTCTCATCCTCCTGCTATATACATTTCAAAGCTTGTGTAACCCTCTTTTGGGGCACATAAAATGATAGAGGTTCTTAAGCTTGCTTAGGGGCTGAGAACCAGTATCTGTGTGTTCAAAAAATAAAACTATGGTTGAGTAAATGGTGTAGTGGACCTGGCCTAGAGGCAAGAGCTGTATTTACTCATATTGGAGAGGGAAAATATGAAATCTGTCCCCTTGGTGTTCATCTGACTGCACCCCAATAATAACATTTTATAACATATCCAGTATGAGTGGACCCTTGGTGCTGTGGCGTGGTTGGCGCAGCCTAGTGGGCAAGCCCACTAGGCCCATACTGTCAGCTGGCGATTGTGCCCTGCGATGGGCCCGGCAGGAGCTTCACCTTTGCCAGCCATCTCCCCCATAGTCTTTCCGTGATAGCCTTATCTTCCTTAAATGTCCCTTTAACCTCTCAATCATCTAACAGTCCAACCAATTCCCTCACAGACTTCTTGCTTCAGATATATTTTTTTAAGTTTTTATTGTGAGTTTTTCTCTCTCTATTCAAATTCTCTTTTAGCCTATCTTATCAATGTTTTACATTTAACTAGCCAATGCTTATCCTTTTTCCTATTTTCTTCAGATGGATCTTTTTTCCAATTTCTGAAGGAAGTTCTTTTGGCTAAAATAGCCTCTTTTACCTCGCCTTCTAATCATGCCAGCAATGGTCTGGTCTTCCTTCCACCTTTCTTAATGCATGGAATACATCTGGACTGTGCTTCTAAGATGGGATTTTTAAACAATGTCCATGCCTGTTGTACACTCAGTCTTAACCTTGCAGCTGCACCTTTCAGTTTTTTCCTATTTTCCTCATTTTATCAGTTACCCTTTTGAAAGTTTAGTGCTAGAGATGTATATTTACTTATTATCCCCCTTCAAATTTTATTATGTTATGATCACTATTGCCAAGTGGCCCCATCACCATTATCTCTCACACCAAATCCCGTGTTCAACTAAGAATTAGATATAAAATATCTCCCTCTCTCATTGGTTCTTGAGCCAATTACTCCATGAAGCAGTCATTTATTCCATCCAGAAACTTTACCTCTCTAGCATGTCCTGATGTTACATTTACCCAATCAATATCGGGGTAATTGAAGTCTCCCTTTAATACTGCACTGCCAAATTAGTTAGCGTCCCTAATTTCTCTTAGCATTTCCTCAACCGTCTTATCATTTTGACCAGGTGATAATAGTATAGCCTATCGCTAAACTCTTTCCCTCACATACAAGGGATTTCTACCCATAAAGATTCTACTGTGCACTTAGTCTCTTGCAGGATGTTTATCCTATTAGACTCTATGTCATCCCAGACATAAAGTGCCACCCCTCTCCCACCAAATTGATCCTCCCTATCATTGCGATATCATTTGTACCCTGATATAGCACTGTCTCATTGGTTAACCTCATTTCCTCTGAGATGCCAGTTTGTCTATCTCATCATTGACTGTATACACCCTAACTATCCCATCTTATTTCATAGACTTCTGGCATTGTCATACAGATATTTCAAAGCGTAGGGATGTGAATCGTTTTTGAACGATTAAAATTATCGTCAGATAATTTTAAAATCGTCCAAAATCGTTAGAGTGCACGATACAATACAAATGCCCACGATTTATCGTCAGGGGCATTTGTATTGTATCGTTAAATAGGGCACACCAAAAAAGCCCCTAAACCCACCCTGACCCTTTAAATCGACCCGACCCGACCCATCGCTATTTTTTTTTTACGGAGGCCCGAGCCGCAAAAAAAAAAAAACAAACCCATCTGACCCTTTAAATCGACCCCCCCCCCCCCCCGACCCATCGCTAATTATTTTTTTACGGAGGCCCGCGCCGCAAAAAACCCCAAAAAAACCTATCCGACCCCTTAAATCGACCCTCCCCCCCTCCCGACCCGACCCAACCCAACCCATCGCTATTTTTTTTTTACGGAGGCCCACGCCGCAAGAAAAAAAACGTGGGCCTCCGTAAAAAAATAATTAGCGATGGGTCGGGTCGATTTAAGGGGTCGGATGGTTTTTTTTGTTTTTTTTGCGGCGCGGGCCTCCGTAAAAAAATAATTAGCAATGGGTCGGGTCGGGTCGGGAGGGGGGGGGGTCGATTTAAAGGGTCGGATGTTTTGGTTTTTTTTTGCGGTGCGGGCCTCCTAAAAAAATGTGAATTGGAATCGGAAACGATTCCAATTCACATATCTTAACGATCAGATTCGAGCCCCCCCGCAGCCGAATCTGATCGTTAAGACGATCTGGCACACGATTCACATCTCTATCAAAGCGTGCTTTTTGTATGTATTAACAACTTGCTTTCCAGTTGACAGGAATAATTTGGAATCTTTTAGCTCAGGTGATTCCTTACTTATAGGCATTTGGACTATTTTTGCTCTTATTGTAACCTCTCTTTTGGGATGCCCTAACTCTCCTGTTTCATTAGTATCCTCCGGATATATCTCCCTCCAAACCATGCACTGCTGAGCGATTGTCAGCTTTCCTCCTTATTCTAGTTTAAAAGCTGCTCCATCTCCTTTTTAAAGGTTAGTGCCAGCAGCCTAGTTCCACCCTGGTTAAGGTGGAGCCCATCCTTTCAGAAAAGATTCCCCCTAACCCAAAAGGTTACTTATTTCCTTACAAAATGGAATCCCTCCGCCAGTGGCTGAAGAAGGCAACCGGCTGCGAAGAATGAGAGGTCACCAGCAGAGCTCAACCTGCTGGCAGCTGAAGAAGGAGCCACTGGCCACCAGCGAAGTTCAAGCCATTGGTGGCTGAAAAAGAAGAGAGGCTGCCGGTGACTGAAGGAGAGGCCCGTGTTTTAATGCACACACATGCGCCCGTGCACAAAATCTACTCCCTCTTCCCCCCAAGCAGGAAGGCCCTTGGGCCATGGTGAAGCTCATCCCACCATGGTCCGATGACAATAGGAGGCAAGGTATGTATTTGTGTGAGCTTTTATGTGTATGTGAGTGAGAATCTTGTGAGTCTGTGAGAGCATCTGTGTATGTTTGTATGTGTCTGTGTGAGAGCATCTATGTGTGTTTGTATGTGTCTGTGTGAGCACATATGTGTGTATGTGTGAGAGCCTATGTGTTTGTGTTTGTGTGAGAGCCTATGTGTGTGTGTGTCTGTTGCGCCCGTTGGTCGCAGACGGCTGCGACCTCTCATGCTCACCTCTTTCCTTGCTACTTCGTCAATTCTCAGAAGAGTGGCAGCTTCCGCCAGTGAACGCCGACCTCCCTGGTGTCCCCGGGATGGCATGGGCAATGCCGACTGCCATCTTGTTCCTGGAGTCACCTAGCCTGCGCGTGCATGGGCCATCTTTAATACACGTCATGGCGGGAACCTTGGGGGTGTCCCCACCGCAAGACGTCACCGCCTCGCTGTATTTAAGCTGACTGGCCCTTCATTCAGATGAGTTAGCAAAGAGTTCTCCTCGTTGCTGAATCCGCTTCTCCTTGGACTTCCTGTTCCTGTCTCGGTGGGGAACTCTCTGAGTACCTGCTCCTTGGGGGCTCTTCCACATTCCTAGGCTATCCGCTCCTCAGAGGGCCTTCCTGCCTAGTCCTTCTGGAACCAAGCCTTGTGAGTTCATCTCGCTTCATCTATGCCAAGCCTTGCTGGGATCTTCGCTGCAGTGTACCCCGAACCTCGGGCAACTACCACATTCTCACCAGCAGGATTCACTACACCTACCCTGCACTGCAGGAAGATTGCTATTTCTTCTCAAGTACTTCTGGGCTCCAGGACCTCAGACCTCCTCTACACCATCTGCCTGGTACAGTCATCCTCAGCATACCCCGCGCTGCGGGCCACTACCAGATCTGCACACCAGAGGTATTTACTACTCTATTGGGAAGATTGTCTGGCGTACCCCGCGCTGCAGACCACTACCGGATTCTCTCATCTGAGGTACCTTCCTGGTTTACCCCTCAGCTAAGAACTGTACTTTATTGCAGTACCCGCTCCACGGGTTCTGCTCAAGAACTGCACCTTTACCGCATTCCCCGCTCCAAGGGCTATGCTCTCTCTTTCTCCCATAATAAAGTCTATACTACAGCTATGTCCTAGCCTACTGAGACTATGCCTACCGGCGGTGAGGCCCACGGGGCTCCTCCCTGTTGGCGGTGACACCTCTCACTCCGGTCCAGGGTTCACATCCATACCAAAACATAACAGTGTCTGTGTGAGCACATATATATGTGTGAGAGCCTATATGTGTATTTGTATGTGTCTGTATGAGAGCCTATGTGTGTTTGTGTTTCTGTGACAGCCTATGTGTTGGTGTGAGCACATATGTGTGTGTGAGAGCCTATAGTGTGTTTGTGTGTATCTATATGAGTGCCTATGTGTGTGTGTGTCTGTGTGAGAGCCTATGGGGCGGATTTTCAGAGCCCTGCTCGCGTAAATCCGCCCAAAACCGGGCGGATTTACGCGAGCAGGGCCCTGCGCGCCGGGAAGCCTATTTTACATAGGCCTCCCGGCGCACGCAGAGCCCCGGGACTCGCGTAAGTCCCGGGGTTCTCCGAGGGGGGCATGTCGGGGGCGTGTCGGGGGGCGGGCCCGGTCGTCGCGGCGTTTCGGGGGCGTGTCGGCAGCGTTTTGGGGGCGGGTACTGGGGCGTGGCTACGGCCCGGGGCGGTCCGGGGGCGTGGCCGCGCCCTCCGTACCCGCCCCCAGGTCGCGGCCCGGCGCGCAGGAGGCCCGCTGGCGCGCGGGGATTTACGCCTCTCTCCGGGAGGCGTAAATCCCCCGACAAAGGTAAGGGGGGGGTTTAGACAGGGCCGGGCGGGTGGGTTAGGTAGGGGAAGGGAGGGGAAGGTGAGGGGAGGGCAAAGGAAAGTTCCCTCCGAGGCCGCTCCGATTTCGGAGCGGCCTTGGAGGGAACGGGGGTAGGCTGCGCGGCTCGGCGCGCGCCGGCTATACAAAATCCATAGCCTTGCGCCCACCGATCCAGGTTTTTAGCAGATACGCGCAGCTCCGCGCGTATCTACTAAAATCCAGCGTACTTTTGTTTGTGCCTGGAGCGCAAACAAAAGTAGGCTATTCGCGCGCCTTTTAAAATCCGCCCCTATGTGTCTAAGTGAGCACATATGTGTCTGTGAGAGCCTGTGTACTTCTGTGTGTGTTTGTGAATGCTTGTGTGCCTGTGAGAGCCTATGTGTCACATATAGGCTCTCACAGGCACACATACACACACACACACATACATAATGGGGCGGATTTTAAAAGGCGCGCGAATAGCCTACTTTTGTTTGCGCTCCAGTACGCTGGATTTTAGTAGATACGCGCGGAGCCACGCGTATCTACTAAAAAACCTGGATCGGCGCGCGCAAGGCTATCATTTTGTATAGCCGGCGCGCGCCGAGCCGCGCAGCCTACCCCCATTCCCTCCGAGGCCGCTCCGAGTTCGGAGGGAACTTTCCTTTGCCCTCCCCTCACCTTCCCCTCCCTTCCCCAACCTAACCCACCCGCCCGGCCCTGTCTAAACCCCCCCCCTTACCTTTGTCGGGGGATTTACGCCTCCCAGAGGGAGGCGTAAATCCCCGCGTGCGAGCGGGCCTCCTGCGTGCCGGGCCGCAACCTGGGTGCGGGTACGGAGGGCGCGGCCACGCCCCCGGACCGCCCCGGGCCGTAGCCACGCCCCCGTACCCGCCCCCAAAACGCTGCCGACACGCCCCCGAAACGCCACGACGACCGGGCCCGCCCCCGACATGCCCCCGACACGCCCCCCTCGGAGAACCCCAGGACTTACGCGAGTCCCGGGGCTCTGCGCGCGCCGGGAGGCCTATGTAAAATAGGCTTCCCGGCGCGCAGGGCCCTGCTCGCGTAAATCCGCCCGGTTTTGGGCGGATTTACGCGAGCAGGGCTCTGAAAATCCGCCCCAATGTGTCTGTGAGGGAGAAGGAGCCTGTGTATATGAGAGAAAGAATGTGTGAGAGAATGAATGTGTTAATGTGTGTGTGTGTGAGAGAGAAAATAAAATTTATATAGCCCTACCTCCCCCAATCCATGATGATCTCAGGGTGACTGGAAATCAAAAGATACCAGGTATGGAGAGCAGGCGATTTTTAAATTACCTGCTATTAAGTTCACCTAGAGAATAGCCACTGCCATTAGCAATGGTAACATGGAATAGACTTAGTTTTTGGGTACTTGCCAGGTTCTTGTGGCCTGGATTGGCCACTGTTGGAAGCAGGATGCTGGGCTTGATGGACCCTTGGTCTGACCCAGTATGGCATTTTCTTATGTTCTTATGTTTTAATTATTGGGTGAAATTAGTTGTTTCTGCTCTTATTTATTTTTTATTTATTTAACAGTTTTATATACCGACCTTCATAGTAAATAACCATATCGGATCGGTTTACAATTAACAAGAATATAACTGGGGTAACAATTCAAGTAAACAAAAGGTAAACAGTAGGTAGGAATGAGTCAAAGTTACAATCAACATGGTAAGAGAACTTGGAAGCTTGCAACAAGCTGGAAAGAAGATAAGGCAGGAAATAAATATGAAGTGATACCATAGGGCGTACGGGTTAAAGCTTAATGGTGCTTTAACCTGGAAGTGTCAGGGTCCATTCGTGAGTGTAATCACCATAACGGGTAAGCGTGAATGACAACTAGTGATTGTCTGGTGGGTCGGCGAAGGCTTGGTGAAAGAGCCAGGTTTTAAGTCTTTTTCTAAAAGTTAACAGGCAAGGCTCCACTCTAAGACTTGAAGGGATGCTATTCCAGATGGATGGGCCAGCTATCGAAAAAGCTCTGTCTTTGGTCATCGAGAGGCGTGAGGCTTTAGTAGGGGAAAATTTCAGGGTGCCTTTGAGAATATCTCTAGTTGGTCTGTTAGAGGAGTGGAGTTTGAATGGGATTTCCAGGTCGAGTTGAAGATGATGATGGATAGTTTTATGTATTACGGTGATTGATTTATATAGAATTCTGAAATTAACTGGTAACCAGTGTAGGTTCCTGAGGATGGGAGAGATGTGTTCGCCGCGACTGGTACTTGTCAGCAATCTCGCAGCCGCATTTTGTAACATCTGCAGTGGTTTGACAGTGGATTTGGGGAGGCCTAGGAAAAGGGCACTGCAGTAGTCTATTTTGGCGAACAGTAGCGCTTGGAGGATTGTCCTGAAGTCGTGGAAGAATAAGAGTGGTTTAAGTCGTTTTAGAATCTGTAATCTGAAGAAACAGTCTTTGGAGGTTGTGTTGACAATTTTCTTCAGGTTTAGACGATTGTCTAGTATTACCCCAAGGTCTCTAACCTGTTTGCAAGTAATGTGAGAGATGTGTGGGGATGGTGGGGAGATATTGATTTCGTTTGAGGAGATGTGGAGCAGCTCTGTCTTGGAGGCATTAAGAACCAGGTTTAAACTGTTGAGTAGATTAGTGATGGATAGAAGGCAGTTATTCCAATGGGTGAGCGCTTTTGAGATTGATTCTGTTATCGGGATTAGAATCTGCACGTCGTCTGCGTACAGATAATGAATTAGGTTGAGGTCTGTTAACAGTTGGCAGAGGGGGAGGAGGTAAATATTAAAGAGGGTAGGAGATAAGGAGGAACCCTGAAGTACGCCAAGAGTTGATTTAGTTAGGGGTGACTCTTTATTGTTGATTTTGACTTTGAAAGTCCTATTGCTGAGGAAGGACTTGAACCAGTTGTGGGCAGATCCGGAGATGCCGATATCTGCTAGGCGATCCAGCAGGATGGAATGATTGACGGTGTCAAATGCCGCCGAGATGTCTAACAGGACTAACAGAAAGGAGTGTCCTTTGTCTAACCCCATGATAATGTGGTCAGTAAGTGAAATGAGAAGGGTTTCCGTGTTGCGTGATTTACGGAACCCATAATGCGATGGGTATAGGATCTTGTGGTCTTCAAGATATTCAGAAAGCTGGGTGTTTACCAGTTTCTCCGTTAGTTTGGCAACGAATGGGAGGTTAGAGATGGGTTTGAAATTAGCTGGTACATTAGGATCTAAGTTGTGTTTCTTGAGGAGGGGCTTGAGTGAGGCGGTTTTTAGGCTGTCTGGGTATTTTCCTTGCGTTAGAAGGCTGTTTATGATACCGGACAGAGGTCCTGAGATCACATTTGGGATGAGAAGCAGGAGTCTCGATGGGATGTTATCAGCCGGATGGCTTGATGGTTTCTGCCTTTTTAAAAGGGATTCAATCTCTTTAGTGGAGATTGACTCGAAACTGTCAAATTTGGGTCTAGTAAGAGCCTGGGGATTCTCACATGGCTTGGGAAGTGTAGTATTTGAAGGCAGGAGGGCGAGTGTATTTAAGATCTTCTGTTGAAAGAATGAGGCGAGCTCATTAGCCTTGGAAAGAGCTTGTTCATCTGGAATAGGTGGGGGAGTAGATTTGGTGATTTGTGTCACGTAGGCGAATAGGGCCTGGGCATCATATTGGAAATGGTGTATTTTGTTTGCATAGTATTCCTTTTTTTTCTGTAGAATGGCGGTCCTGTAGTGATGTAAGAATCCTTTGTATGTAGAAAGGGTCGAAGTGTTAGGGGTTTTTCGCCATCTGTTTTCTTTATGGCGTAAGGTCTGTTTCATTTGTTTAAGTTCAGCGCTGAACCAGGGTTGATTTCCCTTTTTTGTTGGGTTGATTGATTTGGAGACAATAGGGCACCATTTGTTTGCGACTGCTTCTGTAATCTTTTGCCAGGAGGATAGGGCTGAGTCGGGGTTAGCTAGATCTAAGTTAGAAAGTTCTTTGGAGAGCTGATCGCTGAGAGTGTCAGATGGACATGCTTTCCTAAATTGAATGGTGGAAAGGAGTGGGGCAGTGTGTGTCTGTTTGTGTGTGGAGAAGGAAGATTCTATCAGGAAATGATCTGACCAAGGGATTGGGGTACAGGAAGGTACTACTGTGCAGGTGAAGTTGGAGTTGATGAATATTTGAAATATTTTGAAATATTTCTTTTGAAATATTTCATTTTTGGGGAGGAATTAAAACATTTTTTAATTATTGGATTTTTTTATTCATCAGATTCATTGAAATATTTTATTGGTGTTTGGGAAATTTGGGGTACTCTTATTCATTAACTGGTTTGAAATATTTATTCTTTCTATGAATATGATTTTACTATTAAGATTGATGTTTTATATTTCTTGATTTTATTATTTAATGTTTTATAAAGAACGATAATGTTTCTGTTTTTCCATTGTTGCTCTGCATGTAGAGGCTGGCTTGTTGTGGGTTCCAGTTCAGTTCTTCTCAGCATGTTTCTGTTTATACTTTTTGATCTCTTCATTCTGAATTTGGTGAGGCTCTGTCTGTATTCTGCATATATGACTGAGGTGAGGGGATGGGGCTGTACCAGTTTTTAAAAATATAGATTGTAGAAGGGAGCTGGGCTTTATTTGATGGGCCGAGACAGAAACTGAATGAATCATTGGGGGGGTTGGGGGAAGCACAGTAATTGTTCACAGAGGGCAGCAAAAAACTTTGCACCTTCCCTGTGTGCAGGAGCCTTTTCTAGTAGGCAAGGAACTTTCCACCCATCTGGATTTAGAGAATGGTAGTCCCATCCTGGGCAGGGCAACAGGATGCTGGGCTTGATTGCTCCTTGGTCTGATCCAGTATGGCAATTTATTTTGGTCTTGGAGTGGAGTAGTAGCCTAGTGGTCAGAGCAATGGGTCCTGACCTAGGGAAGCCAGGGTTCAGTTCCCCCTCAGTGATTGCTAAAGGCAAATTATCTCTCCCTGTGGCAAAAATAAATACAACAAATAACCTTTCTTTCTTATGGTCAGGAAACCCCTTCCAAGCTGGCCAAAACCTGTCTCTGCACAGAAACCAAATCTCTCTCTCCCCTGGGGGCTTTTGAAGACTCTGATTGATTGTCCTCCAAATTGTAAATATTTCTTAGTCATAGCTAGTAGTTCTTTCTTTATGTTTCTTCAATGGGGATCCCTTTTGGGAGGGATATAGGATGGACTGCTCCTTCACAGGTCTGCTGATGAAAAGGGGCAGAAAACACTTCCGCCCAGATCTTCAAAAATAAATTATTCTCTTCCCCAAAAGTAAATAACAGCGGAGCTCCCTTGCAACGGGTCACCACCTCTTCAGGGGCAAGTCCTCCCTATCCCTGGGTGTCCCAGACACAGGGTTCCCCATGCACTGGATCCAGGAAAGGCCCAGATATTCAGCAGTACTAAGTAAAAGTCCAAAAATCCAAAATATTCTCAGAACAACCACTCTGTACCTTGAGAGAAGAATACAGCAGTGGCACCCTTGACCTGTCCTGAAGGATTCCAGGCAGAATGGAGCCCAGGCCTCTAGAAAGTCCAAAACACAACTGAGGAACAAAAAATCTCCAATCTTCCTCTTGAATTGCAAACATAGACTGCCCCCCAGAGCCCTTTGTGGAGCTCTGCTATAAAATATCTGAGTGAGACATCCATTCCAGCACCCTCAAGGTGAGGGGTTGAACACGAATGGCTCCTCCTCTAATTATCTCTCTCTCTAATTTGACTAACACTTTCCCAGGGCTTATTGTAACCCAAAAAGGTGCCTGGGTTTCACTTAGGAGAAGATATGGGGGTAACATGTATGGAGTGGCAATTACTACCCTAAAATAATTTTTAAAAACTTGCTGGGCAGACTAATGGATCACTTGGGTCTTTTTCTGCAGCCGTCCGCTGGAGCCCCCCTGGACTGGGCCGAGCCTCCCAGCCATGCGACTGCCTCCCGAGTGACGTCTCTCCCTGCGACCGGACTGATTTAAAGGGACAAGTGAATGCAGGTGTCCCTTTCGAACGAGCCCCGACATCCAGTCAAGTTACCTGCCCGCCAGCCTAAACCTCCTCCACTCCTCTCGGTCGGCGAGCTGGTTTGGTCAGATAGTGTTGAGGGTAGAGGGTGTAGTGATGGGGGGGGGGGGTGTTCAGTGGGAGGTGCTTGATGTTTGAGATCAGAGGGAGGGGGGAGGGATGGGTGTGGGGTTTTTTTGGAGAGGGGGATGGAAGTAGTAAAAATCAAATGCCCAACCATCAAAAAAATAATCAAGACAAACAATAAACATAAAACACCCTGGTACACCCCTAAGCTAAAAAAACATCAAGCACCTTCTAAGACAATCTGAAAGAAAATGGCAAAAAGACCCTTCTCCTCAACAAAAAGACAGATATAGAACCATCCTATATATATACAGAACAGATATTGAAAAAGCTAATAAAGACTACTACGCCAAAAAGATCCATGATCACCAATTTAATCCCAAAACATTATTTGCCTACGTCTCTGACCTGATTCAACCCACCCCTAACTCACCTCCTCAAGAAAACTCCCCCAGAACATGTGATGAACTAGCTGAATTCTTCCACAATAAAATAACCAAAATTATCGCCACCAACCCCAGCATGCTCCTAATTCAACTCACCTGAACACAACCACCTGGACCCAATTCGAAACAGTTGCCTCAACCGAAGTAGAAGGTATAATACAAAAATTGAACCCAGCTGCACACCCCATCGACCCCATTCCCATAAAACTCCTAAAACAAATACCAAACACCATAGCCAGACCCATACCAAACATAGTCAACATCTCTCTAGAACAAGGCATTTTCCCAGATGCCCTCAAATGTGCCAGCATCAAACCAATCCTCAAAAAACCACAGCTCGACATAACCGACCCTTTGAACTACCGATCCATCTCCAACCTTCCCTTCATCACCAAAATCCTCGAAAAAATTGTCAACCTTCAACTCAGCAAGCACCTGGAAAATCACAATCTCCTATCTCCACATCAACATGGCTTTAGAAAACACTTCAACACTGAAACTCTCCTTCTATCCCTCACTGACCACATCATCAGAGGCTTCAACCATGGACAATCATACATCCTCATCCTACTCGACATATCTGCCGCCTTTGACACTGTCAACCATGAAACTCTACTAAACAGCCTAATGGACATAGGCCTAGGCAATACAACACTTAACTGGTTCAAATCATACTTGACAAACCAGTCATACAAAGTTAGAATAAACACGGCTGAATCCAAACAAATTCCCCTCACTCATGGAGTACCCCAAGGTTCATCACTATCCTCAATGCTTTTCAACATCTATATCCTGCCCTTATGTATACTGCTATCCAATCTAAATATAACCTTCTTCTTATACACCGACGATGTTCAGATCCTACTCCCCATAAAAGAAACCATCACAAACACATTAAAAATCTGAGACATCCATCTCCAAAAGATAACTCAGCTTCTTTCACAAATGTAAACCGGTATGATGTCCACAACTAATACCGGTATATAAAAATGTTTAAATAAATAAATAAATAAATAAATGTCCCTCAACCTCAACAGAAATACTCCACATCAACAACAAGACCATCACAACCCTCAAAGACAACAACACAAATCCTACTTTAAACAGTAAAACAACCTCCTTAGCCAGAGATCTCCGAGTACTCATCGACAACAAGCTCACCATGAAGAAACATATCAACTCAATAATAAAAGATGGCTTCTACAAGCTCCAAATTCTCAAAAAAATCAAACCTCTGCTCTACCCTCACAGCTATTGAACAGTTCTCCAAGCACCATTATTCTCCAAACTTGACTATTGCAATTCCCTTCTCCTCGGCCTCCCATCCAACTCTCTAAGGCCACTACAACTATAACAAAATGCTGCAGCAAGATCACTCTCAAACACTAAAAGATCTAAACATATCTCACCAATCCTTAAAAGCTACATTGGCTACCCATCACTCACAGGATCCAATACAAAGCCCTAACACTCATCCACTTGCTGACAGCCACCGCTCCTGTCAAAAAAGAGGCGCTAGGGACGCACTAGTGTCCCTAGCACCTCTTTATCCTGTGGGCCCTCATTAACGTATTCTTCCCCCCTGAATCGCGCGCACAGGAGAGCGGGCGCTTGCCCACTCTCCCGCGACTTTTTCTGTATCAGCCCGAGAGTTTGGCTTCTTGTGATTTCCAGTTCAGTTTTTGACTGCATGTTTCAGTTTATATTTTATGATCTCTTTATTCTGTATTTGGTGAGAATCTATCTGTGTTCTGCTTGTATGACTGAGGCTTTAGGTATTCTGCTAGCAGTAGTTTCTGTGTGGGGATTTACAACAACCTGGCTTTAATCTGTTTTCCTAATAGGAGGTGTATTGGTGTTTAGGGACTGATGTAATATTTGCATTATGGCTTTTTCATAAGTTGAGTGCTGGCAATTATGATGTGGAAGGCTTACTATATTGGAATTGTAGTTCAGTTTATTCCTGCCTTTCTGTGGACCAAGTCCACACCCAGTGAACTTTACCACAGGCCTAATATACATTTATTTATTTAGACATTTTATATACTGTCATTCCATGTAAAGATCACAATGGTTTTCAAAAGTAACATTCATTCCTGCTATAATTATCAAATAATGATGGGTTACAGAGGTACCATATGGGATTACTATGAGAAAGGTAGTTTATTAAGTCTATTGAACTATTATTATTGAAAATGTGGTTTTGTTTTGTTTGGGGTTTTTTTTGCAGTCTATGCCTATATATGTTGTTGTAAGTGATATTCTTACTTCAGAAGATTGAACTTTGAATGTCTATTTTCCATATGCAACCTGCCTTTTTAGATTAGGGAAGTTAATAAATTGGAAAATGGAAAAGAATGCATAAGTTTTAATTATGTGGGGTGGGGAATGAAAGGCTGTAAGGTTTCTCTAGGGCATCTAATACCCTTATATCAGCCCTAAGAGAGAGACTCCCACCATTCACCAACCTCTCACACTCCCAGGGGGCAGATCCTGGAGAAGGGTGGGAGGCAGGCAATAGGAAATGGAGGAGTTCTATTTCTAGATCCAGGAGATGGGGCGGCCAAAGGCCACACTGCCCCATTAAACATTTCTCCAGCATTCCCTAGTGCAGACGCCGAAGACTGAGAGCAAAAAAATAACAGGCCCAAAACTGAGTGGTTAGAGCAGTGGGCTGCAAACAAGGGAAGCCAGGGTTTAAATCCTACTGTCATTCCTTGTGACCTTGGGTAAGTCACTTCACCCTCCACTGCCTTCCCCCTGCCCTGGCCCTCGGTGATTTCACCTGCACTGGGCCATGGGGGGCGCCATTTCATCCATCTCTTCAGGCAGAAGATTGCCTTTACCTGCCCTGGGAGTATGTCAAAGAATCTAGAAGCTTTGTAATAGTCTTCACTGGCCAGGTTCGGTCAGATGACTACTACATCTTGCTTGTCCTTGAAGAAAGACAAGACCAGACTAGAACAAACCAGAAGGAAAAGAAGCAAGTTGCCTTACCAGATGGAAGGAAATTGGAATCCTTATTTTATTTATTTATTTAGCATTTTTCTATACCGACTTTCCAATAACAGAATTATTGATCAATTCGGTTTACATTCTAAACAATAACAATGACAAGTAAATGTCTTACAATGAACAGGTCGAATTAACTTGGATTAAGATATATGGGTTATGGCAAATTCCTTTTATGGCAAATTCCTTTTGCCATAAAAGGAATTTCAACAATCATCTGTTTATAAAGGACTATGGGTGAGAGACACTGTACCTCTGCTTTAGGTTATAGTGATGCTTTAAAATAGTACATCTGCTATTGCTTCATTAGTAATATAGGCATGTGTGAAAATAAAGTTATTCCTTTCACTCTTATGTTTATTACCTGCTCCCTTTTATGGATAGGTATGATAAAATAATATTTCATATGGCTTAAAACTCAGTGTCTCAAGTGTTCTTTTGGTAGGGAAATTCTTAAAAGGAATATATGTTATGTTTATACAAATTAGGAGACACTTAAATTAATACCTTTAGTTAAACGACACTGTTATTCCTGAAAATGTAAGTGTATTTCTCTTTCTCTCTTTATTCTGATAACAGTCTATGTTTTACAAGAGATATCTCTCCCACTTATAATGATAAAGGGGGTAAACCCTACCTCTATAGTCTTTTATTTTACTATTCCTTAAGCCTCCATAAAAGGAAGCAGTTCTATAAACAGATCTTGGTACCTAGTAAGAACAGTTGTTAGAGAGGAATGATCTGCAAATGTATAGTTTAGATCAGTGGTTCTCAACCGATGTGTTGAGACACACCAGTGTGTCGCCAAGCACACACAGGTGTGTCGCCACACTTCCCGGTCCCCTGCTGACCCAGCTGCTCCCCCTAGCCAAGCAAGATAGGTCCTCCACCCGGGCTTAAAATGCTGAAAGCTCGGGCGGAACGTGGCTGGAGAGCTGGAGTCAACAGCACCGGCATGCTCTCTTCTGCCCGCCCCCCATTCCTCAGAAGAGGAAGTGGTGATCAGCGGGTGCATGTGCGGGAAGAAGAGACCATGTTAGTGCAGGCAGCATCAGCCTGAAGAACAGAAGAGAGCCGCGGCCTGAGGAATAAGCAGCGTGGCTCGCAGAAAAACGAAAAACAACATCAACCCCCGCGGCCAATGGGACTCCTTGCACCACGAGGGCTGAAAATGAAGCAGGTTGCTGCTGCCTTTAGGGTTAGAAGTGGAGGAGGCTGCTGCTGCCGTTAGTTCAGGGGAGGAGGGGAGAGTGAGTGAATGAGCAAACATGTGTGTTTGAGAACCTGTGTATGTGTGAGTGAGATAGCATGTATGTGAATGACTGAGAGCTTGTACATGTGAAAGAGAGTATGTGTGTGACTGAGAACTGGTTTAGGTGAGAGAGCATGTGAGTATGTGATTGAGAACCTGTGTGAAAGTGAGAGAAAGACAGCATGTGTGTTTGTGTGTGATTGAGAGCTGGTTTAGGTGAGAGAGCATGTGAGTATTTGATTGAGAGCCTGTGTGTAAATGAGAGAAAGAGAGAGAGCATGTGTGTTTGTATGTGATTGAGAGCTGGTTTAGGTGAGAGAGCATGTGAGTATTTGATTGAGAGCCTGTGTGTAAATGAGAGAAAGAGAGAGAGCATGTGTTGTCTGTGTGTGATTGAGAGCTGGTTTAGGTGAGGGAGCATGTGAGTATGTGATTGAGAGCATGTGTGAAAGTGAGAGGAAGAGAGAGCATGTGTGTCTGTGTGTGATTGAGAGCTGGTTTAGGTGAGGGAGCATGTGCGTATGTGATTGAGAGCATGTGTGAAAGTGAGAGAAAGACAGCATGTGTGTTTGTGTGTGATTGAGAGCTGGTTTAGGTGAGAGAGCATGTGAGTATTTGATTGAGAGCCTGTGTGTAAATGAGAGAAAGAGAGAGAGCATGTGTGTCTCTGTGTGATTGAGAGCTGATTTAGGTGAGGGAGCATGTGAGTATTTGATTGAGAGCCCGTGTGTAAATGAGAGAAAGAGAGAGAGCATGTGTGTTTGTGTGTGAATGGAACAGCTCCCCTATGAGGAAAGACTAAAGAGGTTAGGACTTTTCAGCTTGGAGAAGAGATGACTGAGGGGGGATATGATAGAGGTGTTTAAAATCATGAGAGGTCTAGAACGGGTAGATGTGAATCGGTTATTTACTCTTTCGGATAGTAGAAAGACTAGGGGGCATTCCATGAAGTTAGCATGGGGCACATTTAAAACTAATTGGAGAAAGTTCTTTTTTACTCAACGCACAATTAAACTCTGGAATTTGTTGCCAGAGGATGTGGTTAGTGCAGTTAGTATAGCTGGGTTTAAAAAAGGATTGGATAAGTTCTTGGAGGAGAAGTCCATTACCTGCTATTAAGTTCACCTAGAGAATAGCCACTGCCATTAGCAATGGTAACATGGAATAGACTTAGTTTTTGGGTACTTGCCAGGTTCTTGTGGCCTGGATTGGCCACTGTTGGAGGCAGGATGCTGGGCTTGATGGACCCTTGGTCTGACCCAGTATGGAATTTTCTTATGTTCTTATGTTCTTATGTGTCTGTGTGTGATTGAGAGCTGGTTTAGGTGAGGGAGCATGTGAGTATGTGCTTGAGAGCCTGTGGGTAAATGAGAGAAAGAGACAGCATGTGTGTCTGTGTGTGACTGAGATCTGGTTTAGGTGAGACAGCATGTGAGTATGTGATTGAGAGCCTGTGTGTAAATGAGAGATAGAGAGAGCATGTGTGTCTGTGTGTGACTGAAAGCTGGTTTAAGTGAGGGAGCATGTGAGTATGTAATTGAGAGCCTGTTTGAAAGTGAGAGAAAGAGAGACCATGTGTGTCTGTGTGTGATTGAGAGCTGGTTTAGGTGAGGGAGCATGTGAGTATGTAATTGAGAGCCTGTGTGAAAGTGAGAGAAAGAGAGACCATGTGTGTCTGTGTGTGATTGAGAGCTGGTTTAGGTGAGGGAGCATGTGAGTATGTGATTGAGAGCCTCTGTGTAATGAGAGAAAGAGAGAGAGCATGTTTGTAAGTTTGTGAATGAGAGTCTGTGTGTGAGAGAAAAGGACAGCAGGTATGTGTGTGATTGAAAGCCTGCTTGCGTAAGCCTGAAAAGATAGACGGCATGTGTGTAAATGTGTAATTAAGAGTCTATATAAGTAAGAGAGAAAAAGCATGTGTATATGTGAGCGATTGTGAGCCAGTGTGAGAGAGAGAGTAGAAAGTTCCAAGCAAACTCCCCTTCTCCTGCTAATTCAAAACAATCTCATGGCACCTGGATATCAAATGTTCCCAGGTATGCAGAGCAAAAAATTGTTTGTATCCTTATTATTTTTCATTTCTGAGTCTTTATGTCTGCTATTTTGAAATATTTTATTGGTATCTAGAAATTTTTTATATGAGTTTTTAATTATTGGATATTTCATTCATCCGCTGTTACTAATCTGTTCTTTTGTTAGTATGGTTTTACTGCTAATGATTTTATATTTCTTGATTTGTTTATAAGGATGGTGATGTTTCTTTTTTTCCTTTGTTGCACTGCATACAGAGACTCTGGCTTTGTTGCGGTTTCCAATTCAGTTTTTGTCTGCAATCTTCTAGTTATGTGTTTTGGTCTCTTTATTCTTTGTTAGGTGAGGGTCAGCACATGTGATTTAGGTGAGGTTTTCTGCTGGCGTGTAGTTTCTGTGGTAGGTCTCAAACAGCCTGACTTGGTCCGTTTTCCTAATAGGAGATGTATTGGTGTCTTAAGGCCTGGTGTAATATTTTCAGTGTTGCCTTTTCTTAGGTAAGGTGGTTACAGTTAAGTTCTCGAAATTGGTGCTGTTTTGGTGTGGGATGTTTACCATTTATGCAATTTCTGTTAGACAGAATATGTATCTTTTCCTTGTGTCAATCTTAACAATAAAAATAATACCGGACCTTTACTTTTATTTCCGCAGTAAATTGTAATGAGCAGTGTGTCACACATGTGAGTGTGCTCAGTTAGGTGTGTCATGATGGGAAAAAGGTTGAGAACCACTGGTTTAGATAAGTTGGGAGTCTCTTATTTTGTTCTGTAAGTAGGTAAATTATGAGGATTTTAGTCCCTGCTCCCCCCCCCCCCTTTTTTTGTAAACCAGGAAGAATTTTCCTGAAGAATATAGGGAGATGCACACCCTATTCACCTGTAGCCAGTGTTCTCCTGAAGAACATAAGAGAATATACATGTAATTTCTTATTGTTATACAGATGGTAGTCATGCTATAAATAGAGGGTCTCTGTCAACAAGTGATAGTAGATTAATATTGTAGCAACAGTATGAAATTACAAACTTTTAAACTCAATATCCTCCCTCTGTCCTGCTGTCTTACTGGTTCAGGTATTGATCCCCCTGGTACAAAGATCCGAAAGATATTCTGGTAATATTATCATCTTTGGATAACTCCTCTACTGCTCCAATGAAAAACATCACACCCTGCAAAGAAAACAGTAATCTTGCAGATGTAATGTAGCTAACAGAACTCAGAAAAGAGAGAGAGAAATGGGAAGGATTTCTGACAGAAGATTAAACGTGCCTAGTTACTGTGCATCAATGAAACATTACAGGGCATACCATGAACTTCAATAAATGTCATTTTACAACAAACAAATGGCACAGACATGAAACAGTTGCATAGACTGTAGTTGATTAAAGCAGCAGCACTAGCTAGAGACTTCAGAACAAGAGCTTGTCTGTTTCCTGATTTTACACTTCCTATTTTGGCCTTATATCTTAGTCTTCTTCGTCATTTGTCCAAATATACTCTATATATTATTTTAGACTGATTTTTTTTTATTTAAAAAATGTGCACCATTTAGCTATAGTCAATCTTCTTCAATCCATTCTTCTTGTTCAGGTTATATTTATACACCATGTGCTAAATTTGTCAAAGTTTGCACCAAAGTTAGATGTGTAAATGCTGCATTGTCATTAGATGCCTAGCAAATTTTAAAGACCTCAAGTTTTGCATGTAAGCATCTTTGACATCTAATTGTAGACAGCCATCTCAGCAGGCAGTCTTCCTTTACACATCCAGAGGTAATTCTCTTACAATAGGGAAGGGTTTAGTAATTTTGTAACATAGCAGTAACTTGTGTGGCAAATATTAATATAAATGACATGAGTTTTCAAAGAGAACTTGTACATATGTGTTTGTTTTGAAAATTTTCCCACAGAAAGTACCCACAAAAGTTTAAACCAGCTATCCGAGCACATTAATTAAACATGTAAACTTGTGCTCATATTTTATAAAAATGGAATGGGAAAAGAGAAATTTAAATGTAACATACTATTGTAGCAATTTTCAAAAGCTCATTTACCTGTATTATGGGGCAGATTTTAAAAGCCCTACGCGAGTCGGGCCTATTTTCAAAAGGCCTGGCGGCACGCATAAAGCCCCGGAACGCGTGTAAGTCCCGGGGCTTTTCTGAATGGGCAGGCAGGAGGCGGGAAGGGGGCGGGATGGACGGTCTGGGAGCGGGGCGGTCCAGGGGCAGTCCGGGGGTGGGATGGGAGGTGTGGCCGAGGACTCCTGTGCTAGGGGATCGCTCACCGGCAATCGGCTGGTGCGCGCAAGTTACACCTGCCTCTGGCAGGTGTAACTTGTGTGATAAAGGTACGGGGGTTTTTTATTTTCGGGCTAGGGGGGCGGGACAGGTAGGGGAAGGGAGGGAAGGTAGGGGGGAGGGAATGGGGAAGCCAGCTGGTCTCCCCGAGGGCTCGGCGTGTGCACCCCCTTGCGCGCGCCGACTCCGGATTTTATAACATGCGCGCAGCTGCAAGCGCATGTTATAAAATCAGGCATACATTTGTGCGCGCCTGGTAGCGTGCACAAATGTACCCCGTGCGTGTAAGCTTTAAAATCTGCCCCTAAGTGCGCTTAACTCTGGTAAAACATATTGACAATTCAATGGCATATATTATAGCAATTTTCAAAAACGTTTAACTTGGCACAAGAACAGTTACAAGTTTACATATTTTACTTTTAGGTCCGAAGTGGATCAAAGAGTAGAATATGGAATTGAAAATATTAGAATCTGCACACAAGTTTTACACAGCTCGTTGAAGATTTTGATACCCCTGGAGCAAATATGGAATTTTCAAATCACATCCAATTAGCTGAAATTTGCATTTTCTTATCACACCATCCAAGATCCTCCACAGATGTGTCATTTTGAAGATCTTTCATGTGCAAATATAAAATGTTTCTTAAAAATGAATGCACCATGATGATTAATTGAGTTTCATAGTTTATGGATGCTAATGACTTGATGACTTCTTGGTTTGAACATAAGGCATAGAATGGTAAATGCAGTCCATGTCTTATGGAGGATGGTTATACAAATGCCATAAGATGATTTGCTAAACAATAGAGTGGAATATTTATTTTTTTTATTTATTTCAATTTATATACCGATATTCAAAAGAAATCATACTGGTTTACATTCTAAAACAAATTACATTCTAAATTCATATTATTAAATGTAATGCCAGGCATTAAAGCATCTAAATAGCAAGACATTTTGGCTGGGAGTGTTTCTATTGCTTTTTAATATTTCTAGCAATAATTTATACCCACTTTAGATTTTAAAAAGCTATATTTGACTATACAGGTTTGTAAAGATGTATTTTAATTTTAAAAATATCTTATCTAGTCCCTCAATGCCCCTATGAGCATTTGATATTATAAATGGATTTCTTTGCTTAATAATCACATTTCTTCATTTAGGTCATAATTAGCATGTAGAATTTTGGTTCCATTTCACTTATTTCAGACTTTGGCTGTACAGGTATAAGAACATACGGAAAATATGTCGATCCATGTTAGAACCTTCTGTTTCAATGAGAACATAATTTTAAAACGCTCTCAGATAAATTATAGGGTCAATTTTCAAAGAGCTACACGGGTCTTTTGTATGTAAAATGTGATGTTAACTCGTAATTAGCCGATACATGCCCAAAGTTTATATTCAGAATGACAGGAGTAAGTACATAGTGGTGCTGTCACACCGAAACATAGAAGCATATGAAGAGGATGTGTTGATGACATGCTGGGCGGGGCTTGGAAGGTCATACATTTATATATTTTGTAAATGGAGTATGTGCATGCATCAGCATCTATACATGAATGCTTTTACACCTCCTATATAAGGCCCCAAATTCAAACCTCACTTGTCTTTAGGGACTCAGTGCTTGTAGTGATGGTCAGTGCTGTAGATCGGAGATTGGTGGGAGGTCGAGGAGAGTGTTTGGAGTGCTTGTGTAGTGAACATTTGTTTTTATCTGTCTCCTATTTCTGTGACGTGCTCTCATTTGTTCTGTGTTTGTCAATGTGTCTTTCTTTTCTCTTTGTCATTCAGTGTATGTGGTTATTTTTTTTTTCTCTGTTTTTGTGCCTTACAGTGTGTGTGGCTGTATTTGGAGATTGTCTGTGGTTCAGGGTGTGCTATTGGTACTTGAGGGTGGGTCTGGGCATTATTGGTGGTGGTGTGCTGTGCAGCAATGAAGACTATAAATAAGTGGATTGTGTGGAATCAGTGTAGATGGAGAGAGAGACAACAAAGGAAGAGGAAGTACCCCTTGAAGAAGATATACAGGCCCCAAACATAGTTTTTGGATATATGTGAGCAAGTCAAGCACAGATTTAGGTTTAATAGGGAAACCATTATATACCTCCATTATCAGTGGGATGGACATCTGCACCCTTCCACAAAGAGCGGCCATGCCTTGCTGGTCCACTTCAAAGATACCATAGCCCTGGCCTTTTTTGCCACTGGCAACTTCCAGACCCCTCTCTGGGTCACAGCAGAAATGAGTCTGTCAGCCATCTCACTCTGTATTGCAGTTTTTTAAGTGTTTTACTCAGAAGAATAAATCAGTATATCTTTTTCCTAATGATAGACAGCACCTAGACAACACCAACACCAAATCATGAAGAGTTCTATCATTTCTTATTTTCTGTCACTTTTGTTGTGAGTGAACTGTTTAGTGGACCTTTGGGCCGACCTGTGAGAGACTGGGGAGAGGTGTACTATAGTCTCTAGTGAGTGACAGGTTGGGAAGTGGATACCAGGCAGGAGCTGGAGGTGAGCTTCACCCTGGAAGCCGGTACTCCCCCAGGAGGAGCCCGTAGGAGCCCGGCCGCTGGGATTTAGGAGATCATGGAAGCTGGAGCAGGCAGGTACTGAAGCAGGCTGGAACTGGAGCAAGCAGGAGCTGCAGTGGGACTGGCTACTGGAACCAGACAGGAGTTGAAGCAGAACTGGCTACTGGAACCAGGCAGGAGCTGAAGCAGGACTGGCTACGGGAACCAGACAGGAGCTGAAGCAGGACTGGCTACTGGAACCAGACAGGAGCTGAAGCAGGACTGGCTACTGGAACCAGACAAGAGCTGAAGCAGGACTGGCTACTGGAACCAGACAGGAGCTGAAGCAGGACTGGCTACTGGAACCAGACAAGAGCTGAAGCAGGACTGGCTACTGGAACCAGACAGGAGCTGAAGCAGGACTGGCTACTGGAACCAGACAGGAGCTGAAGCAGGACTGGCTACTGGAACCAGACAAGAGCTGAAGCAGGACTGGCTACTGGAACCAGACAAGAGCTGAAGCAGGACTGGCTCCTGGAACCAGACAGGAGCTGAAGCAGGACTGGCTACTGGAACCAGACAAGAGCTGAAGCAGGACTGGCTACTGGAACCAGACAGGAGCTGAAGCAGGACTGGCTACTGGAACCAGACAGGAGCTGAAGCAGGACTGGCTACTGGAACCAAGCTGGAACTGAAGCAGAACAGATTACTGCAAGCAAGCCAGACAAAAGCAAGACTTGGGCACGGAGTGAAACAAGTCTCAGGCAGGAACGGAGTTGCTAACGCAATAGCACACTCCGGGGCACGGCGCAACAGAGAACCGCAAGGAACCACCCGTTGCAAGGCAAAGTCCCTGGGCTCCGCGGCGGCCTTACATAGGCCGCGGCATCTGATGTCGCGGATAGGGCGGAGCTTTCAGTAGCGGGAAATGGCCTTCATAAGCGCAGCTTGCGCGCGTGCCTAGGGAGAAGGCGTCCAGGCAGGGCTTCTCGGCGGCATCCCCCCTGCGGGTATGCCGCGAAACAGGCCGCAGACCCTCGGAGACGGGCCGGGACCAAGGAGGTAAGGGCCCAGTCGCGACTGCCACGACTGGGACTGCAACAACTTTTGGGGGCAATTGATTGCACATACATAGCAATAAGACCACCTGCTGGGAGTGATCCACAATCACATGGACTTATATACTTCAACATGCAGAAGGTCTACAATGCCAGAGGTCTCATAATTGATGTTGTAGTGATGTTTCCAAACTCCTGCCACAATGCCTATATTCTTCCAGTCAGGCATTCACGACTGACTGGAAAACCACATCACTGGGGAATGGCTTCTAGGTCTGTATGCTGCTCACATTAACGCTACTGTACAACTAACCATTGCCTTCTTTTCTCATTCAGTTTATAATATATCTTAAAGCTTCTTCACAAGGAGCCCTACTTAAGCCTCACCAAGGTCCAATAATAGTGCACACAATCGTTGCCTCTCTAACACTCTTCTTCTCTGCCTTCTCCCTTACAGGTGAAAGAGGATATCCCCTGAAACCTGGTTCATGATCTGGATTGCATTCCCTGAGAGTGTGGCAGAGGAATGTTACAACCAGACCCACAGGCAGATCACGGCTGTCATAGAGAGGAAATCTATCTACTCAAAACCCACTTTAGGTACCTGGAGAAATCTGGGTGATGTCTCCTATACAACCCCACTATTACATTTTTTCTAGCCTGCTACAATGCTCCATAATCTAGCCAAAACCTCCTCCTGAGACTGAAGGCCACTAACTCTTAATTGGAGAAGGTACCCAAAAGAGAAATAGAACTGGAAGAGATACAACACCATGCCCACAATGAGGTAGTCTTCCAAAGAAATACATTGATACAGAGACATTTTTAATGCAAATATTATTCTTAGTGAATGTGAATATTTACATATTCTATTATTATGTTTATTTGTTTGTTTTTTGATGTTGTACACTGCCTAGGGTGATCTTACAAAGATCAGGGTAGTTGGTATTACAAATATATTAAATAATAGCAACATAACACCTTGTACAAAAAGTGAGCACAGCAGAATTTTGTGGCTTGCCAGCTATGTAACTTTTATAACATCTGAAAAGTGAATGAAAACATTTATTTTTAATCTATTTTGTATTTGTATTTTTTTTAAATAATTTTTATTCTGTAGTACATATAAGAGTCAATACATAAACTAAAACAGGAATGTATGAAATATCAAGGAAACAAATGAAAATGGAGCAATAAGCACCAAATAAGCATATATAACCTGAGATAACATTGCATATATATAAACATAAACGTCCAAAGGAGCAAATGCTGCTCTCCACAATCAATATTTAAGTCACCACGGAGATGCAGGAAAATTAACTCAGTCCCCAGAAATTCCAAATTTAAATACGCAATATTTTATTCATCAAATCGGCAACTCCATTGCTCAAAAGGTGCAGAATTTATTCAACACAGGGTCCCCCAACGCGGCTGCGTCGGGGGGGAACAGCATATTCTTTGTGGCATTCAAACTAAAATTAAAGGAAAAAAAACAATAATCTCTACATTAGTAAGTTGAGGAAGATTTCATTTACACATCTTTATGGGCACCCTTTATATTTAAATGGTTAAGGTACATCGATGATGTCTTTTTAGTATGGACGGGTTCTGACATTCAATTTTATATATTTTATGATTGGCTTAATTCATGTAACAAACATTTGCCAATTTAATTTTAATATTGATCCCAGGTCCATTGCTTTTCTAGATGTCACTATTTCAGTTGATAATGGAAGCTTCAGCACATCCATTTTTCGAAAATTACAGATAGGAACACGTTAAGATTTGATAGCCATCTTCCCACTCCTTAAGGTCAAATATCCCAACAGGCCAATTATTTAGGTTAAGATGGATCTGCTCCACCTGTGATGAGTTTATTATTGAAGCTAAGCAAGATGATAGCAAGGTTTCAGGAGCATGGGTACCCCCGTCGAATTCTTCATAGAGCTTTTAAACGAGCTCTATATGCCAATCGTGGAATATTTATTTTTACCACAAACCAGATCATCTGATGATTGCTTCAATTGTTTTCTTCCTTTTTCCACCCACATATATCGCGTCACTACTATTATTAAACAGTACTGGCCAATGTTGTCAATACATAAGATCTTTGATGTCCCAATTCGTTTCTCATTTCGTCGGGGTCGCAATCTCAAAGATGTTCTGGTACACTCACAATTTATGGATTCTACTACAACTGAAGCAACACAATTTTTAGGTCATGGTCCATGCGGACACTGCTCAGTGTGCTCCTTGACGTCCAATTTAACTATGTTTGAACATCCCTGGGTCACATGTTCAATACTTCAGAACCGGTGTCCGGACGTCTCATCAGGTCCTTGCAACGAGGGTCCGCTACGGTTAGTAGTTCTTAGTTGCGCTTCTGCTGTTCTGCATTCCGGTTGACCTCAGCTTGTTCCTGACTCCGCTTTCTGCCTGCCGCCTGCCATTGACCTCAGCTTGTTCCTGACTCCGCTTTCTGCCTGCCGCCTGCCATTGACCTCAGCTTTTGCCCGACTTCCGCTCCTGCTTGCCGCCAGCCTCCGACCTTTGCCTGTTCCTGAGACTGCTTCTACTGGACTGCCAGCCTGACTTGGGTTCATCTCCCATTCCTACTCACCACCCCATTCCAGCTCTATGCATGCTACAGACTCCAGTCCTGCCTCACGGGTCCACAGTCCACAATAACGCTACAGACTCTGTTTTCCTGTTATCCTATCTGCTCCGCTCCACGGCATACTACAGACCCCGGGCCTGCTCACAGACTGCTTCTATTCAGCAAGCCAGGGACTCTATCTGACCGCCCTGCTCTCGCTGGGCCTCCCAGCTCCCTGTTTACTGGACTCTGTGATTTACTTATTGCCCAGGCCTTCATTCTATAGAGACTGTACTATGCTCCTAAGTCCAAGGTTCTAGGACTCTATGGGCTCCTCCTGGGGGGTTCCTGGTTCCCGGGTGAACACCTCAAGCCTCAGACTCCGCCTCCCAGCCTACCCTGCCTCTCCGTGTGGGTCGGCCCAAGGGTCCACTACCTCGCCAGCGGTACCAGACCGCAACACATACACACGGTTAATGCGACTCCAACATTGCTCTATGCTTCACGGCAGGGGGAATGAAGAAAAGATAAACACACACATGGTTAACATCCTTATTCAATAAATCATTCACATGGTTAATGCGACTCCAACATTGCTCTATGCTTCAACGGCAAGAAGAAATGTGGAAAAAAGGATTTGCACCACAAAAAAGCAGGGAAGTAGCTTGCTTGTTACAAGCAGTTACTACCCCCAACCAATAAGCCTGATACTTCACTTTCAATGCATATCCAGCATAGCTCTCTGCTTCAACGGCAAGGGGAATGAAGAAAAGATGATTATATTCAGACAACTCCAAACAAGGACTGAATTACATAGTCTGGGTAAAACAAATAATCATGGGTGTAGCTTGCTTGTTACAAGCGGTTTACTACCCCGAATCAAGCCTGATACTTCACTTAGAATAAATATCCAGCGCAGCTCACTGCTTCAATGGCGGGGGAATGAAGAAAAGAGGATTTATATTAAAACAACCAACAAGGACTGAATGCACAAGCTGGGTAAACAAGTGTGGGAGTAGCTTGCTTATTACGGTGGTTACTACCCCAAACCAATTAGCTAGATACTACACTTAGATGCAGCTCCAGCACTGCTATCTACATCGATGGCAGGGGTGGAAGGGGAAACAGAACCAAAAAGTTACTTAAAATGGACAAGAGTAACAGATAAGTATGAAAAAATAAGTGTGAAATCTTACTGGGCAGACTGGATGGACCGTTTGGTCTTCTCTGTGTTTCTATGTTGCTATGTTTGTTGAGCGGGTCACCCGGTGGGTGACCCGCTCAACCACCAGATAAGTCGGGGTGTTGTATGAGCTTATTTCCAAGCCATAAGAGACTGCCCATTAAGTCGTTCTAGGTCGTGCCATCAGCGGCTGTGGAGATTTTTTACCCTCCCTTGGGATTAGTACACAAGGCTACGAGGAGCGTTTTACTGCACTCAAATCTGAAGTGATTTGTTTCACTGTAATTAATTATGCATAATGTTTTATAGCAACAGACAAAAAAATTAATCCAACAAAAAGCTTGTGGATTGTAGCACATTTTGCACATTCATCACATATATTGGTCAGAGGTGGGACGTTTATGATTATAATCAACAGTCATATTACCCCTAGTGGGGATTTATGATAATATATATGAAACGTTCCGCTCCTTCCAACAAAAATTTTTTTTGTCAAATTGTTCTGTCAATAGTTAATCCTTTGCACTCTTACATGAGGATCTGGGAGTAGAACAAAGACAGTTATATAAGTATCATGAAGGATCTGGTTTGAGGTTTTCAGAGTATTGTAAGGATCCTCTTAAATTGTATTGGTGCCTATTGATAATAGACTGTTAATACATAAGCATCCTGCATTAGAAAAATTCCACCTGTCTATGGTGAAAGTTCACAAGGGCATAGGGACGGTCCAATCCAGTAAGTATCCTAGGTTTAATACATTTTTATGTGTTTCAGTTGATAGAATGGTAAAAAAAAAAAAAGCCTTCCACGGAGATACATAGGGGTAGATTTTAAAGAAGCGCGATCAGCCTACTTTTGCTTGCGCATCAGACTCAAGCAAAAGTACGCTGGATTTAGTAGATACGCGCGGAGCCGCGCGTATCCACTAAAATCCTGGATCGGCGCGCGCAAGGCTATCGATTTTGTATAGCCTGCGCGCGCCGAGCCGCGCTGCCTCCCCCCGTTCCCTCCAAGGCCGCTCCGAAATCGGAGCGGCCTCGGATGGTACTTTCCTTTGCCCTCCCCTCACCTTACCCTCCCTTCCCCTACCTAACCCACCCACCCGGCCCTGTCTACACCACCCCCCCCTTACCTTTGTCGGGGGATTTACGCCTCCCGGAGGGAGACGTAAATCCCCGCGCGCCAGCGGGCCTGCTGCGCCCCGGGCCGCGACCTGGGGGCGGGTACGGAGGGCGCGGCCACGCCCCCGGGCCGTAGCCACGCTCCCGTACCCGCCCCCAAAACGCTGCCCGACACGCCCCCGGAACGCCGCGACGACCGGGCCCGCCCCCCGACATGCCCCCGACACGCCCCCCTCCGAGAACCCCGGGACTTACGCGAGTCCCGGGGCTCTGCGCGCGCCGGGAGGCCTATGTAAATAGGCTTCCCGGCGCGCAGGGCCCTGCTCGCGTAAATCCGCCCGGTTTTGGGCGGATTTACGCGAGCAGGGCTCTGAAAATCCGCCCCATAATCTGCAATTCCCTTAATATTTATTTAAACTCATATCTATATGTTCCATATGCATAAGGGTTAGTCATTCTGATTTGCAAAAACAGTATCACTGGTGATGCATTCTCAATCCATTTGACCAGCAAACATTTGCAAGCAACTTGCAGAGCCAAAGAAATTAACTTTTTATATGTTTTTTAATGATGTTCACTGCTTGATTCATCAATAAAAAAGCAGTTAATCAAAACTAAACTAAACTAACATAAATGTATTTTATTAGTTCAAAATTTCTATTCTGCCAAATCCAATAAATTGTTCAAGGTGGATTCCAGGTTAAAACATAGATATTAAAATATATATAAAACATAAGACATGCTGTACCATGATGCTAAGTATTCAGGTACAATTAGTCCCTGATTCAAAGAGCATACAATCTAAGAGGGTCATTTTCTAACGCTTATTCTTATTCATTCTGCAATAGAATGGTGAATCCAGGCCTAAGTAGGTTCCTAAAGTGACTTGCCCAAGATTACAAGGAGTGACCAGGGATTTGAACCCTGTTTTCCCTGTTTTCTCATCCCATTGTTCTAACGGAACGGGTAAATGTGAATCGGTTATTTACTCTTTTGGATAATAGAAAGACTAGGGGGCACTCCATGAAGTTAGCATGTGGCACATTTAAAACTAATCAGAGAAAGTTCTTTTTCACTCAATGCACAATTAAACTCTGGAATTTGTTGCCAGGGGATTTGGTTAAGGCAGTTAGTGTAGCTGGGTTTAAAAAAGGATTGGATAAGTTCTTGGAGGAGAAGTCCATTACCTGCTATTAATGAAGTTGACTTAGATAATAGCCACTGCTATTACTGGCAACAGTAGCATGGGATAGACTTGGTTTTTGGGTACTTGCCAGGTTCTTATGGCCTGGATTGGCCACTGTTGGAAACAGGATGCTGGGCTTGATGGACCCTTGGTCTAACCCACTATGGCAATTTCTTATGTTCTTAATCATATACATAAAAAGAACTGGTGGATAATGATATAGAGTATGTGGATCTCTGATAATAAAACTGAATAGTTGATGAGAATGGGCAGACCAGATAGGCCATAATGATCTTTTTCTGTCATCATATTTCTATGAATTTTCAGAAGAGATTCCTAAGAAAATTAAAAAAGTCATGGGATACGATGTAAGTCTTATTGTGTTTTTTGAACTAGTTAAAAGCTAGGAAATAGAGAGTTTAAATAAATAGTTTTCTCAATAGAAAAAGGTAAATAATGGAATGCCCCGGAAATCTGTACTAGGATCAATATATTTTTGACATATTTGTAAATAATGTGGAAAAAGGAGAATGAATGAGGTGATCAAATTTGTAGGTCCAACATCAAAATTGCAGTTCCAACAAAATTCCAAGTTGTTAAATCACAAGCAGATTGGAAGAAATTACAAGAGGACCTTGTGAGACTGGGAGACTGAGCATCCAATGGCAGATGAAATTTAATGTGGACAAGTGCAAAGTGAGACTGCACCTTGAGTACTGTGTACAATTCTGGTTGCGCATCTCAAAAAAGATATAGTTGCAATGGAGAAGGTACAGAGAAGGATGACCAAAATGATAAAGGGAATGGAACAGCTCCCCTATGAGGAAAGGCTAAAGAGGTGAGGGCTGTTCATTCTGGAGAAGAGACAGCTGAGGGGTGATGTGATAGAGGTCTTTAAAATCATGAGAGGTCTAGAATGGGTAAATGTGATTCAGTTATTTACTCTTTCAGATAATAGAAGGACTAGGGGGCACTCCCATGAAGTTAGCAAGTAGCAAATTTAAAACTAATCGGAGAAAATTCTTTTCACTCAACTCACAATTAAGCTCTGGAATTTGTTGCCAGTGGATGTGGTTCGTGCAGTTAGTGTAGCTGGGTTTAAAAAAGGTTTGGATAAGGTCATGGAGGAGAAGTCCTGCTATTAATTAAGTTGACTGGGGAATGGCCTCTGCTATTACTGGCATCAGTAACATGAGATCTACTTAGTGTTTGGGTACTTGCCAGGTACTTGTAGCCTGGATTGGCCACTGTTGGAAACAGCATGCTGGGCTTGATGGACTCTTGGTCTGACCCAGTATGGCATGTTCTTATGTCTTATTTTGTTTGCTGCTCTAACATCAACTGGACAAACACTGCACAATGCTCCAAACCTTAAAACGTGAATTGCGGAAACATGAGAAAAATGATGGAAAGATCCAGCTCACACCAACAAAACCCCACGATAAGCTGGCATCATATCAAGAGGCCATCAATTTAGCTAAGAAAATCTATATCTACACAAAACTAGCAGCCACATTTAACAACACCAGAGAACTATATGCCGCCGTAAAGAAAGTAACTAACCCCAACTCAACCCCTTCCACCTTCCTTCCCACTCTCCCAGGGATGAACATCATTGAATCAATTCACCTCTTACTTTACCAACAAGACAACAACTTGTCAACAGCACCTTCAATAACTCTTACACTGAAAAACGTGGATGACGATCCAACATCAAACAGCCCATCCTGGGAATGCTTCGAAGACATTACACTCTCTGACACCACTAAAATTATCAACAACCTGAAACCTTCCACAAATCCCTTAAACCCATGCCATACCTCTCTTCATTCAGCTGATCAAATCTGACATTTCCTCATTCATCATTAAGTTCATTAATTCATCAATCCAACATGAGTTGTCCTCGGCCTTCTTAAACAAGCCTGCAATCTGACCCATAATCAAAAATCCTTCAGCTAACCCTACCATCATCTCCAACTATCACCTGACCTCCGCCCTATCCTTCAAGGCCAACGGATTAGAAACAGCAGTTCTTCAGCAACTCTGCAGCATCATTGATACTAACAGGTATACTTAACCAATTTCCAATTTGCATTCAGGAAGCACCACAGCACCAAATTGGCTGCTGCTCTCCAGCTTTGATACCAATGAGATGAAGTTTTGACCAAAGCTCTGCTTTCTTTCTATGCCTTTCTTTCTATGCAGTATTTGACACAATTATTCACTCCATCCTACTCTCAACTAACGCTTCTTTGATACAATTGGCTCTGTATTGGCCTGCTTTTCTTCATATCTCAATAACAGGACCCACAAGTCTGGATTGATTCTTTTACTTCCTCCATCACAACAACTGACCATACATGACCACAGCTCTGCAGTACTTAAATCTCTTCACTGGCCTCCCTATCTCATACTGAATACAATACAAGCTCACCATAATCATTCACTGCTCGATCCACAATTTGTCCTCCCCTTGGTTCTCCTCTACAATAAGAATCCACACCCCCTCCTGACTGCTCTAATCGTCTAACCTAATGCTCTTAGACACCCCACCCCCAAAAACTCACCCACCTAGAAGAAACCAGAGAATGTACATTTTTCTCCATTGGATCTCAACTATGGAACAGCTTACCTAAGGAGTAAGATGTCTCAGATAAAAAAACTTTCTTTAAAAAAGCCCTAAAAAACTAGGGGTGTGCATTCGTTATTGACATATTGGCATCAACAACGTATATGTCCCTATTCATTATATTTGTGGTAAGCGAAACGTATCGCGACTCCTCATGAATATAAGGTATCCATTCCATTTCATCCGTTGCACACGGCGCATGCGGCGGCACAGGGCGTGCTTTTCTTCAAACCGCCATTTGCAATCAGAGGACGCCATTTGGGTGTATCCGAGCCAAAAACCAGCCCTTTCCTGTGAGTCATCAGTGACCTCACAGCCCTGTCAGAGTGGGTCGGACAGGTTGTCATGGATACCGGATGCAGCACATCAGCGATAACATTTTGTGAAATGCACTGAATGCAGCCCAATCGTGCTGTCATTCAGTGCTCGGTTATGATTTCCTGATGACCCAGCACTATATATAATTAAGCACGTGGCGTGCCACGCACTTCTTTTGGCAGGGGTGGTGTTGGAGGTGGTCTCTGTGGCAGGAGGCTGCACTCAGAGCTAGCTAGGCTAGTTAGTAAAGAGAAAAAAAGATATTTATTCTTTATTTGGCTGCAGTGCCCTGTGCCCAGCTAGCCCTGTTTGTTTTTTAAGCAGTTTATTTAAGTGATCTGAGACGGTCTCCTCTGTGCCAGGAAAAGAAGCTGCTAGCAGTGCCATTTTGTTTAAATTCACCCTCTGGGCTAGGCTGCAAGCAAGCACCATTTGGGTGTTGTGGCTGGGAGGAGATATATTCCATTTTTAGCTAGTTTGGCTAGAATTTCCATTGGAAAATATATTTCATTGATTTTCCTGCTGTGCCAACAATTCCAGCTTTTTAAAACTGAGTTTGTATAATTCAACTCAGTCTCTCTGTGTACTGGGCTTCAGTGGGCTGGCAGTTTAGCAGATTGAACTTTATTATTGGGACAGTCTGTGCAAGTGAAATCCCCAGTCCTGCCCTCTTTTGTGCATACAAGCAAGTTGTGTGTGTGTGTGTGTGCACACCACAGACAGTACATTAGTGCATAACCAGGTACTGTGATAGTGGGCAGTGGGCAGTTTAAAACAGACTGACTTATATTGGGACAGTCTGTGTCAGTGAAATCCCCAGTCTGCCTCTTTGTGCTTACAAGCAAGCTGTGTGTGTGTGCACAAACACACACGTTACATTATTTTTGGGATGTTAATATGTTTTTAGTTGCTTTAATACAAAGACTTTTGAGTGTATAACTATTACCCTTATCCTGGACATTTTATTGTTCATTTTGCTGTACATATATAAAGTGTATTTCGCTATTTCAAAGTTCATCATGTTTCAATTCAGTAAAGTTGAGTTGAATATATTCTTTGAGTTTATTTGCTTTCATCTGTGGAAGGAAGGGAGGTTCGGAGCACATTTAGATAGGAATGAGTCTATGCGGTCACCAAATGCTCCTATTAAGTAGTAAAAGATTGTGTTGTGTGTAAAGCAATTACAAAGTAATTGAACAGGGGGCCTTGAAATTGTATTTGGTTTCCACCAGTGCCATAAGAATCAACAGTGTGCAATGTGACATAAGTCTGATATTATAACTATTTTTCCCTATAGTAATCCTATTTCCTCAACTGGCCCAATAATCTGGAGTGAGGGTTAAATAAAGAAAATGAGGCCCGCTGTATGGGGAGGGAATACATATTCTGTTCCAAGCATAGGAGTAAATAAATTCCCCCTCTCTTGCTCAAGTGCGTTCATAATGACACAGCAAACATTGATTAATTGGTGCATAGCCTAGGAGAAGGAGTGGAACCTGCTCAAGCCCTCCTGATGCAAGTTATACCTGCTGAAATGAGCGGGCAAGAAATAGTAGCAATACTAGAAAAAACAACTACTCTGGAAAGGATAAAAGTCATAGGGTGTATTTTGAACCTTTTGTAAGAGTCTCACGGTATTGTATATTTGCAAGCAGGATGTGAGCCCTTTCGCTATTCCTCCTGAAGTAATGCAAAAATAGGAGCCTCTCCCTGGAAAATGTTAGTGCATAAGGAAGAATGTGGAGATTCGGAAATACCTTCAGAAGATAATACCTTGCTGGAAGAGCTTACTTCCTTATAGTAAGGATTCACAGCTAGCAGGTAGGCCCCATGACTCGCGGCACTCACCCCAGGATGCCAACAAGTTTGTCGTGGTTTGTGTGCTGCTGCTGGTCCCCACGAGGCAGAGACTGCCAGCAGCAAGGCCCAGGACTGAGCTCCTTGAGGCATGGGGCACCGCTGACTACCACACCTCCCAGCCTCTCATAGGTGTGCATGCATCCAGCAGCCCCACACTTAAAGGGCACACAGCAGGAGCTTGGCCACAGTGTCCTCCAATGACATCACAGCCTCCTCTGCATATAAGGCTCCTCTGGAGGAGAATCAAACACCTCAGCAATGGATCTCCTGCTTGCAGCGCGTGTTGCTACTTCCTGCGACCCTGGTTCCTATCTTCCAGCCTTGCCTCATCCAGCTTTGCCTCATCCAGCCTCACCTTGCCTCCCATACACGTCTCATCCAGTGACTTCGTCCATCCTTGGCTTGCCTCTCCAGATCTTGATCTCTTGCCTGGACCTGACCACATTTGCCTGCCACCTGGATCTGACCCCTTGCCTGACCCTGACTATTTTTGCTAGCAACCTGTCCCGATCATGGCCCATCTTTGACTCAGTTAGTCTGCTGCCTGCCCTGACCCTGATGTGTCTCTGGACTCTAGCTATCATCCGTGTCCTAAGGACCCTCCTAAGTCCTGCTGGCTGCCAGAACCAAAGGGCTCAGCTTGTGGAGGAGGCAGCTGGTAAAGGCTCCAGACTGTCCCACTACAGAGTGCATTCGCCAGCTGCTGGCCTAGGCCTCTGGTGTTTGTCCTCAAGGCTGCATCAACTATGCCACAGCACTATGTTCTCACACACCTGCTACCCATCACACTTTTTAATTAGCAAAAGCAGATATCTGCAAGACTTTAAAGAAATTCTGACCCTGCAGCTGCTGTTACCATAGATACGGTTTTGATTATTCTTGCACTGAGGAAACTAATGGAGACAGTAATGAAACCTCTTGGGGAAGAAACCAAGAACAAAAGACTGTACTTTCTCAGGCAAAATCCCTGTTCCCAATGGTGAAGAAGATTATGAAAACTGGATAGAGCAGACTGCCCAGATTGTGCAGGACACATTTGGTATTTCTGAAAGTGGGTTTGATCTGCTTTTTTGTTTTATGCAAACCAGTCAGCAAGATGGTGAAAAGCTTTCTGATTTTCTATCCCAACTGGAGACTCTTTTAAAAAGAGTTGTATAGTGGGGTGGAGCAGGACTCAGCTTTGCTGAAAACATTGATGAGAGGTGTGGCTAAGACTCAAAGAGAGGAAACAGCAGCTCCAGGGATTTCTACAGCTATTGAAGGAAATTTGTGAAGAGGAGCAAGAGGCTGCAAGTCACTCATTAGTGGGTACCTAAGTACTCCCTCAAACTGAAACCCATGCTGCTGATAAATTTGCTGAAGTGATTCAGTTGACTCAGCCAAAGGATTACAGGAGGAAGCAGCCTCTTTGAAAATACAGTGTAATGCTAAAAAAAACCCCCAAAGTTCTGAATGGTTGAAATCAAGTTTCTTATCTGATCACTTGCGGGAAGGAGACAGTGGAATATTGGAGAACTCCATCTGCCAGACTGAGCCAAGAAGCCTCTGCCTTGAAGATATATACTAGGCCTGGTATAGGGACTTGAAGTGGTCCAAGGAATAATCAGTATTCCAGAAGTCCTGTTAGGATGGAATCAAGTTCCACTACTGCTCACCATTGTGGTGCTCACATGTGGTAAGGAAGGACATGGAGAAGTCCATATTCAAAAGCATTTAGCTGGCTAAATCAGACATTATCGCTGACAAAATATCATAGTTTAAAATGACGTTTCTACGTATCTTTGTCAATATTATTAAAGACTTTCATGCACCTACACTCCATGGAATTAATAATTTTCTGTCAAGTACGTCACTAAATTCAAAAAATATATTTATGGAGTAGGAGGGAGGTTTCATATACAGTGTAGGTGTCCCCGCACCAATACCAGCCTCCTCCCCCGTGGTGTTTTTTTTAACTAGAAATTTTTTTGTGAAAGTCCCACTAGAACATCAGACTCTTCCATGGCACTATGATCATTGAATATATGTATGGAATAAGCACTGTTCAAGCTGTCAAACTTTGAAATAAATTTTGAAGAGGGTCCACATTCGACTTCCCGAATATGTTGGTCAATGATGTAAAACCTTTAATTATGATCCTGACATGAACCGTCCATGTTTCAGACGTTGGCCTTTCCTCAGGGGAATGCAATGGCAATATATACCAACCTTATGGGTCCCAACCTCTCCGCACACTGATTCTTCTTGTCTGTTGACTCGGGTATACCACCTCGTGTAGACTTTACTCAATCATGAGCCTCCGGAAGAATGATTGAGTAAAGTCTACACGAGGTGGTATACCCGAGTCAACAGACAAGAAGAATCAGTGTGCGGAGAGGTCTTTGTCACCCACTTTTAATTGAGAAGCAGGCCTCCTGTGGGCATCAGTGGTCTTCTTGGCTCTTTGGGCTGCCTTTAGGAATAGGGCATTGATGAGGGTCCAGAGACCCTGGAGTTCCAGGGCAGATAGTTGAGCTGCTGGTGAGGGTACTGCCACGGGGAGAGGCAGAGGAGGCAAGGTTCGTTTGTCATAGACCACTTGAAATGGTGACGACCCGATAGAATTACAGATGTGACAATTGTGAGAAAATTCTGCCCCAGGGAGAGAGATGCCCAATTATCCCTGCATTCATTGACTACGCTAACAAACTGAGCAATAAGTATTGCGTGATGTATACTGAATATAACATGAAGGATAATGTAATGGAAATCTTAGGTTATAATTCTACTTCAAAGCACCCCAATTAATGTTGATGTATCAATATGCATTTACCATCGTGATGAAATAGATTTTATATAAAATTGACCTAGAAAATATATTTGCTAGAAAATGTATATGATGTTATATCGACCTAGAATATGAGCATTGAGACAGAATGGGAATGATGATCCAGCTGATATTATAAACTGTTGTGATTTGATTTTATATCGACAGTATATAAAATGCCTAAATAAATAAATAAAAATGGGAATATCTCATCACCTGGAAGGAGTATCACCCCCTAAGAAAACACACAGGAACCTGCCGCACCCTCCATTTCAACAAACTGAGACCCTCAGGGAGAGGGTTTAAGAACTGATGTACTGTTGTGCTCGGCAGTCCACGGGGCAAGGCTGTGGACTGCCGCGCTTACCTGTACTCCTTATGCCATGGCAGACCCCCTGGATTGTGCCGTGGCTGAGCACCACACTCATGCAGGCCCAATGCAGCCTGCAGCAGGACATCACTGACCACACTCCAGCACTTCCCTAGGCATACGCATGAGTGCCTGACTGAAACTTAAAGGGCTCGAAGCAGGAAATTCCCTGTGGTGCCTACTTCTGATGTCACAATCTTCAGTCCTTAAAAGAGTCTTGCTCCCAGTCCTCCACGCCTTGGCAATAGGTCGACTACATGGTTGGTAGAGCAAATTGCCTCTGCGTGTCATAACAACATAAGAACATAAGATATGCAATATTGGGTCAGACCAAGGGTCCATCAAGCCCAGCATCCTCTTTCCAACAGTGGCCAATCCAAATCACAAGTACCTGGCAAGTACCCAAACATTAAATAGATCTCAAGCAACTATTGCTTATTAATTAATAGCAGTTTATGGATTTTTCCTCTAGGAACTTATCCAAACCTTTTTTAAACCCAGTTACACTAACTGCCATAACCACATCCCCTGGCAATGAATTCCAGAGCTAAACTATGCGCTGAGTGAAAAGAATTATCTTCGATTTGTTTTAAATGAGCTGCTTGCTAACTTCAGGGCATGCCCCCTAGTCTTTCTATTATCTGAGAGAATAAATAACTGATTTACATTAACCTGTTGAAGTCCTTTCATGATTTTGTAGGCCTCTATCATATCCTCAGTCAGTCGTCACTTCTTCAAACTTCTTTAGCCTTTCCTCATAGGGGAGCCGTTCCATGCCCCTTATCAGTTTGGTCGCCTTCTCTGCAGTTTCTCCAGTGGAACTATATCTTTTTTGAGATGCGGCATGGAACGATACAGAGCATTATGATATTCATCGTTTTATTTGCCATTCCCTTCCTAATAATTCATAACATTCTGTTTACTTTTTTGACCATCAAGGCACACTGAGCCGATGATTTCAATGTGTTATCCACTATGATACCTATATCTCTTTCCTGGGTGGTAACTCCTAAGATAGAACCTAACATTGTGTAACTACAGCAAGGTTTATTTTTCCCTATATGCAACACTTTGCACTTATCCACATTAAATTTCATCTGCTAGTTGGAAGCCCAATCTTCCAGTCTTGCAAGGTCCTCCTACATGTTATCACAATTTGTTTGAGATTTAACTACTCTGCATAATTTTGTGTCATACGCAAATTTGATCACCTCACTTGTCATACCCCTTTCCAGGTTTCTGGTTGCTCCTTTGTTTCTGTGTTCCTGGTCCTTGTCTTGTCAGTACTGGTCTCTGCTCCTGAGTTCATTGTCTTCAGTTCTTCTACATCTCCGTGTGGTCAGTCTTTGGTTCTTCAGTGTCTTCTTGTGGTCAGTTTTCAGTTCCTTATCTTCAAGTCGTCAGCCTTCAGTACCTTCCTCTGCCCACCTGTGCTGTTCCTTGCCTCCCTGCTTGCCTCTCCATCCTGCATCCCTTCGGACACATCTCTGGTTTTGACTTCAGCTTGCTGCTCGACTTTGATTGAACTCTGCCTGCCACTGACCACCACCTGGACCTTGACTCTGCTTGCATACCGCCTTCCCTGACCACTGTCCGACTCTGACTTCACCTGTATTCAGCCTGCCCCAGACCCTGGCCTGTGACCCTTGGTCTGACCCATTCTGGCATGTTCTTATGTTCTTATGGTTTTAGAAGCGCTTCTGTAGTCTACAGAGAATCCTGTTTCCAGGTAAGTAAACCTGCTGTTTGTCTGGCTAACTCCAAAAGATGACCAGATAAATCCTTTGAATATGGACCTTAGAGCTACCACAGAGATGAAATCAAGACTCACAAAACTTTTCTCACCAACACTAAACCTTCTGTGTGATCTCCATGATTGGCCAGATCTCACTTGCTGCACTACATGCCTGGAATAAAGTTCCAGAGTTAGCCTGTCATGCTCCCCCTCTGGCCATATTCAAATCATTCTAAAAGCTCACCTTTATTGAGATTGCTTTCAATACCTTAACCACGTCTTTACAATAAATACACTTCCCATAGACTTGTTTATCATGTATATTTGTCTTGACTAGGTTGTAAGCAGGGAGTGGGACTCTTTCTTATGTGTATTTGTACAGTGCTGCGTATATCTAGTGGCACTTTAAACATGATAAATAGTAGAAGTAATAGTAATCTCAGATACTAAGTCCAGCTTGCAATGACTGGATCTTAATTAATCCAGCGGTCTTTACTTTTCTAACATTGCTGCTTTGTGCTCATACATTTTACACCAAATTTTATGTTGGATCTTTTCCAGTCTTTTTGATTTGGTAGACTGTAATTATAAAGTGATGTTAGTTAAGGATTCATGCCTTTTACTGATGGAAAGATTTCATCTCTTGCCTAATTTTCATTATCTCTGTGCCTGCTTTGGAATGCTTTGTGCACTATGTATCTCCGTGGAAGGCTTTTTTTTTTTTTTTTTTTTTTTACCATTCTATCAACTGAAACACATAAAAATGTATTAACCTAGGATACTTACTGGATTGGACCGTCCCTATGCCCTTGTGAACTTTCACCATAGACAGGTGGAATTTTTCTAATGCAGGATGCTTATGTATTAACAGTCTATTATCAATAGGCACCAATACAATTTAAGAGGATCCTTACAATACTCTGAAAACCTCAAACCAGATCCTTCATGATACTTATATAACTGTCTTTGTTCTACTCCCAGATCCTCATGTAAGAGTGCAAAGGATTAACTATTGACAGAACAATTTGACAAAAAAATTTTTGTTGGAAGGAGCGGAACGTTTCATAAAAAGTAGGCTGATCGCGCATCAGACTCAAGCAAAAGTACGCTGGATTTTAGTAGATACGCGCGGAGCCGCGCGTATCCACTAAATCCTGGATCGGCGCGCGCAAGGCTATCGATTTTGTATAGCCTGCGCGCGCCGAGCCGCGCTGCCTCCCCCCGTTCCCTCCAAGGCCGCTCCGAAATCGGAGCGGCCTCGGAGGGAACTTTCCTTTGCCCTTCCCTCACCTTACCCTCCCTTCCCCTACCTAACCCCCCCCCCCCCCTGTCTACACCCCCCCCCCTTTCCTTTGTCGGGGGATTTACGCCCGCCCGGAGGGAGACGTAAATCCCCGCGCGCCAGCGGGCCTGCTGCGCGCCGGGCCGCAACCTGGGGGCGGGTACGGAGGGCGCGGCCACGCCCCCGGGCCGTAGCCACGCCCCGTACCCGCCCCCAAAACGCTGCCGACACGCCCCCGCAACGCCGCGCGCTCCGGCCCCCCCCCCCCCGAAACCCCGGGACGTACGCGAGTCCCGGGGCTCTGCGCGCGCCGGGAGGCCTATGTAAAATAGGCTTCCCGGCGCGCAGGGCCCTGCTCGCGTAAATCCGCCCGGTTTTGGGCGGATTTACGCGAGCAGGGCTCTGAAAATCCGCCCCTATGCTTGGATCCCTTGAGAATGATTCCCTCTTGCCACATGGTCAATTGTATCCTGAACTTCTTGGCACAAATGTTAAGTATTCATGAGCCAGTCTGAGTTCATGTAGCTATTGCTTTGCTTTAAACAGGGCCGGCAGAAGCATTAGGTGGAGTAGGCGGCGGCTTAGGGCGCCGGACGTGGGCGGAGGGCAGAGTAGCCAGTAAGGGTGACAGTTTTGAAAGGACAGACGAGATGAGAAGTGGTGCGGAGCTGGAGGGCGTTTTCCATTTTTGGGTATGTATTTCTTTGAGGAGCCGGAGTCATTTGTCGTGTGCGATTTGAGAGATAGAGAAAGAGAGATCATGTAATGTCAGATGACGACATCACCGCCTAGGCAAGTTGGACACCCTTCCGCCGGCACTGTGCTTGAACTATTTCCAAGTTGTCTGAGGCTGCCTGAGAAATTTTCCCTGACTGCTTTGCTTCTCATGTTGGTTTTATAGAACTATTCATATATTCCTACAAAGCTGACAGACTGATAGCAGCATTTGGTTAATGGGCTGGTCTATATTGCAGAGGCATCATTTGCTGCTGATGCAGGGCAGGGCCAAGACCAGGCTGTTGCCTCAGAGCTTTCTGTTTCTGAACAGTAGGGGCAGGGTGACATGTCAAATGTTTCCAAATGCCAGTCTGGCACACCACGCTTTGCCAACCTCTGACCTATAACAATTTTAGCCCATTTACCTAGAAGAGCGTCTGTCTGCCCTTTACCCCCTAGTAACTATTGAAGTGTTTTCCAGTTTCATTTAAGTTTATGCCACAGATAGTAGTGCAGCCATTAAGCCAGGCTCACTCTTTTCTTGTGCTATTGATGCACCAACATTTAGGATCCCTTATTCTCTTATTTCCTTTAAGGAAACAGGCCAGTTCAGTTTAGTTCAGTCAGAGTACACATTTTTTAAACTACCCTGCCATTGATTGACAACAAGCATTTTAAAAGATGTCTGCCCTGCCATTGGATGGTATCTCTGGTTGCCAGCTGACTCCATTTTTTACCTGCTTTGCAATAGGTAAATACTGTATCCAATGTTTAATGATGTACTTAGTACATTGAAATTTACGCAGGAGGCAATTTTCAAACTATGCGCATACTTTTTACCTACAGGCTTTGTATCATTTCTTAAAGAAAAAATACATGTGTATATTTCATTTTGAAACTTGCTGCAGGTACAAAGTACTTGCACTTGCATTTTCTGTGGGTAGAATTATGTCGAAAAAGTACATGCATAGAGTTGAATGTGCAATCTATGTTGAAAATGCAATTTCCTCCCCTGACCTAAACACGCCCCTGGGAGTGCCTCCTCTCAGTGCAGCTAAATGTGCATGGGTTATCTCAAAGAGTTATTATAGTTCAAATACAGTATATTGATGGAGACAATGTCAGTCTACCTTTCAAATGCTTTCAACCTGCAGAATAATGCCGTAGTCTCTGGTGTACATTAGACAAGGTAAACCCAGCTGCTGCATTAATTAGTTTTATAGTGTGTTTGCTCTTCGTTCCACATCCTTTGTACATCAGATGAATACATATTGTCAGTAAGAACCTCGCAATAGAAAAATGTGTGGTAAAATTTATACTGAACAATAACAGTTCACCAACAAGAATTATTTTATTTTACATATGCACACAATAACTGTGCACGAAATTAATGCCACAGTAAACATTATATATCAGCGAGGGACCATCCAATGGCAGGGCAAACCCCCTCGCTGATATATTAATGTTTACTGTGGCATTTAATTCGTGCACAGTGATTGTGTGCATATGTAAAATAAAAGAATTTCTTGTTGGTGAACTGTTATTGTTCAGTATAATCTTTGCCACATGTTTTTCTATTGCGATTTATCTATATGTGTGTGCTTTCCACTTCGCCCCTCTCTTGTGTCAGTAACACCTTGCAGGTGCCATTTCTTCTTCTCTTCTCTTACTTCTTCTGGAAACTGGATGAGTATCCTCACCTTCGCCAAGACTTTTGCTGTGTGGGCACTGACTATCTTGGGCTGATTAAATCAGATGGAAAATAAACAAGTTCTCAAACAAAAAAATGTGAAAGAAAGGTTGGAAAACTTCCTTTCAACTGAAGATCCAAAATAAAGAATCTTCCATAACCTCAAAAGGTAAAATCAATGAGAAAGTCTCTTAAATCCATGTCCCACTAAATTGGGCTTAAGATTTCTCTAGAAAAAGAGAACTGAAAAAAGTACTCCTATCCCTTAGAATTTCAACTGAAAAAATCCACAATTGCTCTAGGAGTCACAGGAAACAACTATTGCAGAAGGTTCACATGGAGGTGCTGTGGCATGGATGGCAAGTTATTATTTCCTCCTATAAACATAGCCTTTTACAAGATGACACCTTCATAGGGATCCCAGTGGGTCCTTACACATGCCAAAGGAAGAAGCTTGCAAGGGAGTTAATTGCTCCATTAGTTGACTAAGATATAAAGGGTGCTCAGAGAGAATAATGCTATAGCAGAAATACTAAATGAATTCTTTGCTTCAGTTTTTGCTGACAAATGATTGTTCAAAAGAACTAAGGCAAATCACTATGAAACTGGAAAATTATGCTACAGCAAACTGACAAGCTAAACAGTAGCAAATCTCCATGACCTGATAGTATTTACCCCAGAGTTATGAAAGAACTCCTCTAAAGTGGAGGAGTAGCCTAAGGTTAGAGTAGCCAGCTGCAAACCAGGTAAGCCAGGCTTCAAATCCTGCTGACGTTGGTCATGACCTTGGGCAGTAACTTTACTCCTCCAATGTCTCAGGTACAAATAGATGGTAAGCACTCTGGGGCAGGGAAATACCTACAGTACTTGCATATAATCTGCTTTGAAGTGGCTAGCCAGTCCTGAAAGGTGAAATATACATCATCCATTAAATGAAAGTAGTTGCAGATCTGAAGTACAAAATTCTAGTATCAACACTGCTCCTGTAAAAAGATAGATGCTTTGTGGAGTTTGATATCTTTTCTGAGACCAATATAAGAACTATCCAAATCTGCTGCAGGCATAATTTACATAGAACAGAATTATTATGCTTTTAAACATTACATCATTGCTGATGTCATTTTTATTTGTCAGATAGGGATATACGGAGAGATTGACAATTCACTGAAGTGGATTTTGAACTGCCTAGAACTATTCATGTAAATTCATAATGGGGTAGATTTTCAAAGGGTTGCGTGCATAAGATACGCGCGCAACCCCCGAAAACCTACCCCTGCCTCCCCTGCGCGTGCCGAGCCTATCTTGCATAGGCTCCGATTTCGGAGCGGCCTTGGAGGGAACGGAGGCAGGCTACTCGGCTCGGCTTGCGCAGGTTGCACAATTGTGCACCCCCCTGCACGTGCCAACCCTGGATTTTATAACTGATGCGCGCGGCAGCATGTTTGGTCACATAAAAAGAGGCAATATATTGGCCATTTTATGGGGGGTGGCGACGTTCTGAATCTACACTTGCAAATGGTATGCTGATAATATGTGCAACGTATGCCTTCATTTTGAAATGGTTTAAATTACACATATACATTTCACCATGTAACAGCCAGTTCTTAAAAAACAATATAGTCAGGTAAATTGGGTTTGAAAATCAGGTTTTGTGCATGCTCAAAAGTCCATGCATAATTTGCTATTAGTCACCCTACTGAAAATATACCTATTTTACAAGAAACAAGATATGCAATAATTGGCTATAACCAAGTGATTTCTTACTTGCTGCTCATTTCTCTCATTTTTATATTTTAAAAGTATGGGTTCCTGCATAAACTTGTCCCGTCTCTTCATATCTTGTAACTGCTATAAATGACCTGAGTAGCTATTGACCATTCTCAAACCTACCGTTTCTGTTCTAATACAGTTGCCTGACTTCCTATTTACCACAAATAGCTTTGACTCATTCCATTCAGGCTTCAAGCTTCATTTAGCACTGAGACTCGCCTAGTAAATCTAGTTAATGAACTCTGACTATACATGGATCAGGGCTAAGCAGCTCTGCTAATATTTCTTGATTTCTCGGCAGCGCTTGACATTATTAACTATAATATCCTAATCATCAATCTAAAGGACCTAGGACTTGCAAACACAGTGCTAGCCTGGTTGAAATCCATCCCAGACATTATCCATGTGATCAGCATTGTCACACCTCCATGCTCTATCTTGAGGAATGCCTCAGGGATCTATACTGTCACCCACACTATTTAATATCTAGATGGCTCCATGAGGTAAAATTATCAGAGACTATCAAGTCACCTACTATTCATATGCCAATGCATTCAGTTATTAATCCCTTTTGGACTGGACCCTGCCAAATCATAAACATGTAGATAAAAGTGTGCACGTTGATAGAGTATATTTGGAATTTTAGAAGGCATTTGACAGTCACTCATAAGAGACTCCTCAGGAAATTGGGACATCAAGGGATTGGAGGCAGTGTCTGGATAAAAGAAAAAACGTATCCAACTACGTTAATATACTGTTGCAGGTGTAAACCCTTGGGCCGAGGTAGAGTTGGTGAAACCTGCAGAGAGGAGCCCTGCAGGTCCCCACTGCTGGCTGGCAGAGCTGGCTGTAGCAGAGGTCTAATTGGAGCTTCACCTATACCAGCCCTCGTTCCCCTTAGGCTGAGTCCTCGTGTGCCAGGACCGGCAGGAATTAGGTGCAGACTTCTGCTGTAGAGGCGTTAATTTCTGAGAGTAAAATGTGCAGCTTAGCTGCACATTTTACTTTCTGTATCGAGCGGGACTCATCAACATGCATTTGATGTTGAGCACGCTATTAGTTTCAGGGGCGGTTGGAGACGCGATTTCCATGCGCTATTACCCCTTACTGTATAAGGAGTAATAATAGCGCATCGAAAACGTGCATCCAAACGGGGGCTAACGGTGTGCTCGGCCTGAGCGCACCATACTGAATTGGCCTGATTGTATGCAACTCTATCCCACGTATATTCATTGTGGATATCCTGAAAATCTGATTGGCTAGTTGTGCCCTGAGGATTGGGTTGAGAAGCACTAGACTATAGGATGGATCAGCCATAATACATGGTGCAAACCTGAATCCAACTGTCATAGCTCAGTAAAAGTCTTGCTAAGTATGTGCGGAAATTCTTTATGTACCTTCTGTCTCTTGTAGAGCTTAAGCTTAGCAAGGTAGCCAAGTCTCCAGGGAAGCAGGCAGGTATTAAATATGGCTGATTCATCCTGCTATCGATGAGAATGACCTGTAGCAAAGGAAGTAGTAACCAAAAGTGACAGAATTTAAAAATGCTTGGGATATAGCACAATGATAAGAGGTAGAAAAAATGAGGGGGGAGAGTCTTGAATGTGAACTCAGTCATATGGAACATTGGTGGCCCAAGAGGGGAGAATGTAAGCCAATGTGCAAGGCCTAGCAGTTCTGCTGCATCATGTTTCCAAGAATGCTGGGGTAACCTGCATAAAGCATCCATGGATACAACCCTAACATCAACTAGAATAGGGCAGCCATGTTTGGATAATAGCCTCACTAGCTTTGGCAGCTGTTTGGATTATTACCAAGTTTGGTGATAAGACATGGGAGAGAGCTTGCTTGCATTTTGAATTAAGCATGGCACTTGTAAGAACCAAAAAGGAACATTTGAATTTTAGATTTTAAATTTCCTGATAATGTCAGGAATAGCCTTCTAACAGAAGTGATGGAGGCTAGCACCTTTAGGAATTTCAGCACACGTGGGTCGTATATAAAGAGCAGAGGTTGGAATAGGAATGAGTGGTTGAATATAAGACAAGGAGTGTGCCGGTTTTTTCGCCTTCCCCCTTCCCCCGATTTACGATTTTTTGACAATAAATCGGGGGAATTGTTATTGTATCGCGGCTCTAACGATTTTTGACGATTTAAAATATATCGGACGATATTTTAAATCATCAAAAAACGATTCACATCCCTAATGCCTAGATCTTTTTCCTGGGTGATAGCTCCTAATATGGAACCTAACATCATGTATCTACAGCAAGGGTTATTTTTCCCTATATGCAACACCTTGCACTTGTCCACATTAAATTTCATCTGCCAGTTGGATGCTCAATCTTCCAGTATTGCAAGATCCTCCTGTAAAGTATCACAATCCGCTTATGATTTAACTACTCTGAATAACTTTGTATCGTCGTATTCCTTTCCAGATCATTTATATATATATTGAAAAGCACCGGTCCAAGTACAGATCCCTGAGGCACTCCACTGTTTACCCTTTTCCAATGAGAAAATTGACCATTTAATCCTACTCTCTGTTTCCTGTCTTTTAACCAGTTTGTAATCCACAAAAGGACATCGCCTCCTATCCCATGACTTTTTAGTTTTCTTAGAAGCCTCTCATGAGGGACTTTGTTGATTTTTTGAGAGCTGATTTTATGTTCTATACTGTTGTGTTTTAGCTATGTATTGCTCTATTTTAACTTACTTTTACGTTTATTCTATGTATGTTTTTTTTAGCGCCACCTAGAACTGGGTATGAGTGGCATATAAATTTCTTTTAAACAAATAAATATAATCCTACCAGTAGAAACCCAGTGAGGTTCCCTACATATATTTGCATGCTGCCTCCATTGTATGCAAATATATCTCAAATATTCATTGTGGATATCCTAAAACCAGACCTGTTTTTAGCATTCGAGGACCGGAGTTGTTTCCCTGGGCTACTCTTTAGGTTTTGGAGAGTCACACGTAGCACTGAATCATTATTTTTAGTACAGCTGCTATATTTTATGTTCTTAATGTATGATGTTTCTGTATGTTCTTTTACTGAAGTGGACTGTTAACTACATGCACACTTCCAAAATATTCAGTGTATTTTAATACCGATAGAGGTGTGTTTTATGTATTTATCGAGCTTTAAAACCACAAGTAGCAAAAGCAGTATATTTTCTTGGCATGTATCAACAGTTGCAGCAGGACTAAAGCCAAATCACTAGTCATTTAGCGGTCAGTATTGAAAGGGGTTTGTCCAGGTAACTTTCAATTTACCTGAACAGACCGGAAAGTTTTAAATTCCCACCCCTCTAACCATAAATGTATCCAGATGAAAAGGGGAGTTCTAGAGTCATTTTTGGGTGGGCCAAAGCATTCTGACTAATTAATCTGAATAACACAGATACTCAAAGTTTCCCATAAGTTATTTGGACAACTTTAGATGTTTGAAGAGGCAGCCATTGAATATACAGCATTAGTATCTTATCTGATCAAATGCAGCTGAATACCGGCTTCTTCATTTATATGACAAGGAAGGCTTTAATTACCTTACTACAAGAAACTGGCCAGTAAGAATGAATTAATACAGGGTTACAAGAACTGGACAGTCTACTATTCGGCATCCAGCTAACTACCAGCTCTATCTTCCTTTAGAAGACAACAAGTAAAAAGACTTCTTATAAACTAAAGAATTGTTGAGCCCATTCTACAGTAGCATTAAAGGATGGGATCACTGTTTGACATCCCCACTTAGTGGTTCCTGTTTTCTATGGATAATGCTATGCCCCATCTAATGTAGTCCTTTGTATCATGTGTCTAGCCCATCTAACAGCGGAATTCATATTGCATGAGAAATAATTAAGTCTAACAAGGATATCCTGTAAATAATATGTTAAATAACACCGTTGATTTAATGCTTGGCATAACTTTGCTATGCTTGTGTAAATATTAGACTACCCATCCCATGTCCACACCTACTGCACTATGTAAACTCAAATATTCACCTTTCCATCTGAATGAATATTTGAATGATTACTTTTAGAGGAACAAAAGAAGCAAAACTGCAAAATATATCAACTTGTGTGCCTTTCTAATGGTTTTATTCTGGAATCATCTTTCTTTTTTATCCTAAGGTATTGTTGGAAGGGTAAAATCCAGGTCCCTTTGGAGCCTTACCCGAAATTTGACCCTGAATTGGCAATTCTGAGTTTACCGACAGCGTTCTGCGCACAGATGATAATGTCTGCCCATAGACGTTAATGTCTGTGGGCAGAACGCTGTTGGTAAACACCACCGTTTAATAAGAACAGGCCCCTTAGGTCGCTCCCGAAGGGGCGCGACCTAAGGGGCCTGCCCCTTAGCGAGCCCCTTGGAGAGACCCAGGAGCCAGAACTAAGGCCCGTGCAGCAATATACTTGCCCTCACTTTGGTAGCTCATCAACCAGCACGCAGAAACTTCAGCAGCACTCAACCAGCACGCAGCAAACTTCAGCAGCATTCAACCAGCACGCAGACAAACTTCAGCAGCATTCAACAGCACCAAACCAGCTCACTACAACGTACATCCAACTCTTATCGACCTTCAACAGCATTCATCCAACACCAATCCAACCCACAACAGCATTCATACTGCCATTCATCCCTGTATCTATAACAAGCCTTCATTCAACGACAATGCTCTACCGCCCAAGCTCCTACAAATCCCTCATCCCAATCATGATTTCCCCTACCACACAGTTTCTAGGTCTCACCTTATTTACCATCTTCCTATTTAACGCACAATCACTTACCAACAAAACTTTAATACTTAACGACCTACTGCTGGACTCAACACCGGATTTTTGCGCCATAACAGAAACATGGCTCAAACCCACTGACATCGCACTCATTAACCAACTACCAACACAGATCTACGACTTCTTCTCTATCCCAAGACAAAAAAAAAGAGGAGGGGGTATCTTTCTAGCTGCCAAAAAATCCCTGAGGTTCACACTCTATCCTATCAACACAAATACCAAATTAGAACTAGGATTGTTCAAATCAGAAGATCTCCAAATCCTTCTAGTCTACGCCCCTCCAGGCCTGCTAGAGTCAGACACCTCTCCCATTCTAGAAACTATAACTTTACACCTAAACCTTGACTCCCCAGCTATAATCTTGGGCGACTTCAACTTACATGTTGACAAAGTTCCCCTTTCAACGAACTGCGAAGCCTTCCTCACCGCAATGTCCGCAATGGGTTTCAAACAACAAAATCAACAAACCCACTCACAAAGCAGGACACACTCTCGACCTCTTCTTTACAAATGCCGGCATTTCCCAAACAATCAACCTGACTGTCAACAAGTCCCATGGTCAGACCACTCCTTAATCTCCACCAGCTTTTCCCTACCACAACCAGATTCTCAAGCCTGACAAGACCTCCTTTCCTCTACAAAAAACATGTAACTCTGAACTCCTCAGCAAAGTTTAGCCCCAGAACTACCGTCCATCGATGTTTCTACACCGAATTCCGCTCTTCAATCATGGTCCAAAATAACAAAATCAGTAGCAAACACCTTTGCCCACTGACCACCAAAAAACACTCTCAAAGGCATCCAAAAGACAACCCTGGTTTAATGATGAACTGCGAAATCTCAAACAACTACTTCGGCAGCAGAAAGAAAAAATGGCGCAAAGCCCCTCACCGGCCTCACTCTGACTACAAACGCACTCCACCAATACAAAACAGTATACAGAAAACAAAAAGAGACTACTATGCCCGTCAGGTTCATCACCTCATCTTTGACTCAAAAGCTATTCGCCTTCTCAATCTCACTAAACCTATCACTCCTGATATACCCCAGAACTTTCTCAGACCAAAGCAGACGAACTGGCTCTTCATTTCAGCAAAAAAATCTCTGACCTCATCAATCAATGCCACAACCACTAGCTCTCAAGACACACATTCTCCCTAACAAAGATATCCAACTTAACGCATTCGAACCCATCACTGTCACAGAATACAATCGGTGCTGAAGAAAATGAAACCTTCATCACACCCTTGATCAAATTCCTTCCAAAATGCTACTTCTCATTCCTGATACTATATCAAAATCATGCCGAAATTATAAACTGTTCACTGTCCCAGGGTATCTACCCAGATGACTAAAAACAGCTTCAATCAAACCCCTCTAAAAAAACCGAATCTAAATCCAAGTGATCCCAACAACTTCCGCCCTATTTCCAACCTTCCATTCATAGCCAAAATAATGGAAAAATTGGTGAATACACAACTTCCAACTACTTGGAAGACCACGGAATTCTATCTCCAAACCAATATGGCTTTCGTAAAGCTGCAAGCACAGAACACTACTTCTTTCACTCTCAGACTTCCTCCTCGCCGGAATCGACAAAGGCAAAGCATTTTTACTAATCCTCCTCGACTTCTCGGCGGCCTTTGACACCGTCAACCATCACCTCCTTCTAAAACAACTAGCAAATATGGAGTGACAGCTACTTCACTAACATGGTTCAAAACCTTCCTGGAAAACAGAGGATATAGGGTAAAATTCATAATACAGAATCACAATATCACCCCTCCACCAGAGGGGTGCCACAAGGTTCATCCCTTTCACCCACTCTATTCAATGTATACCTGCTACCACTTTGTCAACTATTACAAAATTAAACTGAAACACTTCCTCTTCGCTGACGACGTACAGATTGTGATCCCTATAAAAGAATCTATCAAGATAACAATGGAATGGAATACTGGGATAGTTGCCTATTAGAAATCAAACACCTCCTTAACAGCCTTAACCTATCCTTAATGCGTCGAAAACGGAATATCTCCTTATAGCACCTGAAAAAACAACACACTTTCAAAGCCTCCAACCATTCTACAAACCACCATGTAAGAGATCTAGGAGCCATCTTAGACAACCGTCTTAGCCTCAAACCATTCATTAACAAAACTACCAAAGACTGCTTCCACAAATTACATATTCTGAAAAGAATAAAGCCACTTTTCCACGCGCATGACTTTAGATCAATCCTACAAGCAATAATCTTCTCCAAACTAGATTATTGCAATTCTTTACTACTAGGCCTCCCAGCTTCCTACACCAACCTCTACAAATGGTACAGAACACTGCAGCCAGAATCCTCACAAACTCCAGGAAAATGACCACATCTCCCCCATCCTCAAAGACCTTCATTGGTTACCGATCCACTTCAGAATTATGTACAAAACCATCATGATTATCTACAAAACATCCATCAACACACTCAACTCGACCTACAAATCCCTTTTAAAAAACACACATCGCCAGACCCATCAGGGAACACTACAAAGAATCACTACAGGTTCCACATGCCAAAACCTACCACCACAAATCCTACAGTTCAAGAGCTCTCTCATCTGCAGGTCCAATCCTTTGGAACTCCATCCCCCGGACTTAAGACAAGAACCATGCGCTCTAACTTTTAGGAAAAGACTAAAAACTTGGCTTTTTAAAAAAGCATTCCCAGATCTGGATTAAATTCTCCACCCATCAGCAAAACACAAAAGTTAGTGAACTGTAACAAAAACCCACTAACTTCACACGCAGTGACAACAACTATTATACTTCACTACAATTCATATTTGGTCAATCTTTCCTACCCATCTATATTTTATAATTTTATACATATTTATTAATTGATACAGTTGGCTAAAATGTTAATATTCTTTCTTTAATTTCCTCCCCTTTCAGATCCTAGTTATTTTTCCTTGTTTTTGTAACTTCCTCACATCCTAAATATTGTTACAATGTTTTTATTTGTTAAGTTTCTTATTATATTTGATGTCGAATTGGGAAATGTTTCTACCATGTTACTCTCTGCAGTTATTCACATTGTTAATTGTAAACCGGGTTGATGTGATTCATATCATGAAACTCGGTATAATAAAAATAATAAATATAAATAAAGAACAGTGTTAGATCTAAAGATACTGGTTAATGGCAGTTTAGAGGAATTTCCATACCTGGAATGTAGTTAAGAAGACAAATAAAGAGGAAAAACTCAATGAAAAATATCCTGGGATTTACAAATTGAGATCCCCCTGAGAAAGCCTGGTTCAATGGGTGAAACAAGGCCTTTGTTGGGACTTTTTGAACTTTCTGTGATTGGGGCCTCTGAACTCTTCATAATCTTCAGGAACAAGAATTTTTAAACTTCTGTTATTGGGGCTTATGAAATCTGTACAATTTTAGGCAAAGAGGCTTATGTGCCGCCAACGATTCTCTAGGTATTCAAGTCCAGTTTATCTCAGAAAGTTTAAGACAATTTTTGATCTACAAGGAAAATATATATTTATATACAGGGGAACATTTTGAATAGTTTTCGGAATTGTCTAGAATTCCTGTGAAACCGTGAACTTCAACATGGATAATAAGCATACAGCTGCCTTGATGTGAGTTATAAGAATAGTAGAGTGGCTTTCCTCCTCTTCCCCCATTTCCCCCTACCTGCCCTCTTGTTACCTTGCCCATCATTGCTCCTTCTGTGAGCACACCCCCTTATCATTGCCGAGCTTGAATCCCCCTCACAGGGCAGTGTCAGCTCAGACTTCAGCAGGCCATGGGTTTTGGCTAGATTATGAAGCATGCAGCAGGCTAAGAAAATGTCACAGAGCTTAGTGGAGATATGTAGCAGACCATTTCCTGATTTCTCCAGGCAGTTAAAGCAGTTTTTGAGTAAGCCAAGTATCCTCTCTGTGACAGCTTTGGTCTGCCTGTGGGTTTTGTTATATTTCTGTATGAATGTATATATTTATTTATTTGCTTTGTATTCCACAGTTCAAAGCAGATTCCAGAAAATATATAAAACAAGCATAACCCACTAGTTTTTGATTCACCTGTCTGTATTAAGGAAAAGGTAAGTAGTAATTTATCCTTATTAAACTTGAACCAGTGAATCACTTGATCTTCAGCAGGTCAAAAAAATTGTGTTCTTGGCCTATAGATGCTCTCAATGGGGCACCTCCTCCTCCTTTGTTGTCTCTCCCTCTGCTGAGGCAGAATCCACACATATATAATCATTTCCTCATTTCACTCCACCACCTATAACACCCTCAGCCACCACTACTACACCTTCAGTCACCCTGACAAATAGCAGTCACACACACTTTCCAAATGCAGACATGCATACCCCAAGGCAACACAAACATAGAAACCAAGCAAGCAAACGTATCCTGAGGTACACTGAATGACAAAAACTAAAGACAGACAAACTGATTAACAAACAAGCAAGGCCAGAAAAAGCAGCAAAACAGCAGAAAAATAGATAATTCCTAACAGACACAATTATTCCAACCAAAGGAACTGCAAACACTCACAAGCAACTCCTTGCAATCTTCAGAATCAAACACTAACCACCACTAAACAGTAGATCCCAAAAGACAAGTGAAGTTAAACGTTTTTTTAAACTCTTTATAACTTTTCCAAACTTAACCTCTCATGAATGCATTGAGAAAAACAAACCCCAGGTGACAAGACAAACATTATAAAGAAAACATGCACATCCTTGGTACATAGGAAAAACCCAAAGTAGACCAACTATCCACTCTTCCGCCATCTCCAGTATGGCTCCCAAATATCTTGATATCTCTCTGACTGGTTCTTCTAAAGATAAAGAAAGCTTTTCCATAAGAGCAATATCCAATAGCTTAGATTCCCAACAGGAAATAGTAGGGGCATTCTTCCATTGATGGGCCACCATCAAATGCATTGCGTGGAGCAGGTGACCCACCAACTTCCTAAGGCCACTCATTTCCCACCTAGTAGACCATCGCTCCATCAAAAAAAGAGCAGGATCCACCCGCACCCCTTGTCCATATATGTGAAGTTTAAATTTCATGGTTAAATAGCAGGCGTAAAAGCATCTGTACATGTTTGATGATATATACCCTGTTTCCCCGACAATAAGACATCCCCCGAAAATAAGACCTAGTAGAGGTTTTGCTGAATTGCTAAATATAAGACCTCCCCCGAAAGTAAGACCTAGCAAAGTTTTTATTTGGGAGCATGCCCGTCGCACAGAACACCAGAGCATGCAGCTGTGATTTTTTTACCCTTCAGGATTCACAGTTAGTTGTCATCACAAACCAGCACAACCAGACAACTATTCAGAATATAATAAATGTTCATTTTTTTGTTCAACAATATATGTGAATTCTTCTTCATGGAAAAATAAGACATCCCCTGAAAATAAGGCCTAGTGCATCTTTGGTAGCAAAAATTAATATAAGACACTGTCTTATTTTCGGGGAAACAAGGTATATGTCCTCTGTTTATAAAATATGTAAGTGTGCATGTTCTTTCAAACCCTGCTCCAGAATACTCTCAAAGCACCCTATTTGCACATGTACTTTTCCACATGGCAGAGACAATATGGGCCGGATTTTAAGCGGTACGCACAGGCGTAGATTTGTGCACACAACCCAGCGCACACAAATCTACGCCCAATTTTATAACATGCGCACACAGCCGCACGTATGTTATAAAATCCGGTGTTGGCGCACGCAAGGGGGTGCATAGATATATGCCATTTGAGAAGCTAAGAAATGAATATGTGTAAAAGGGTTTCCATGAATGTGGAAAGCATATAGCGTGGGGCTGGCCCAATAGCAATATTATATGCTGTCAAGCAGAGAACCTTGATCTTCTGTTTAACAGGCAAGAGAAGGCAAGGAGTCTGCAGAGTGACTGCTATTTCAAACTACAAACTATAAAAAATACTCAGACCTCTTCTCTACTTCACTGACTTTCGCACAGTACTACAATCTATTATATTCTCCAAAACTGACTACTGTAACGCTCTCTTCCTTGGCCTCCCTGCCACATACACCAAACCTCTCCAACTCCTACAGAATGCCTCAGCATGCATCCTTATTAATTCTAAAAAATGTGACCACATTACACCAACTCTTATCGATCTCCACTGGCTACCTATACAATCTCGAATCCTTTTCAAAGCTCTTTCACTCATCCACAAAAGTATCACTAATGAAAAACTCCGGCTGGATCAACCCTCCCTACTTCCTCACACCTCCCCCGTCCAACCCGTGCTGCACTCCAAGGAACTCTCCATACCCCCTCCATCAAATCCACTAAACTCAGCTCCACAATGAACAGAGCCTTCTCCCTAGCTGGTCCCACCCTATGGAATTCCATGCCCCCCGACCTACGCACTGAAACCTCTACAGCCAAATTCAAGAAAAAACTAAAAACCTGGTTGTTCGTACAGGCCTATCCTTCCAACGTGAACCGCCTTCCTGAAAACCACCTAACCATATTTAGTACACCTCCTTGTTCAACTTGTACATATTGCTGCTAACATCCTTTTTAGTGGCAAACACTATCCTTTTCTTCCTCTCCCCCTCTTTGCCCCCCCTCTCCTACTCTCTGATTTTAACGCTTTTACTACCTAACGCTTGTCAAATACTTTGCAAACTTCCGTCTCTGTTTTTTCCAGTTACCAAATTGCACATCTTGTACGATTTGCCTCCTTGCCTTCCTAGTTTTCCAATCTGTATTTCGACAATTTGTCTCCGACCATTGTAAATATTATTAATCTGTTTATTTAGAAGTTTGCTGTTCCTTAGTTCACAGTTACCGTTCCATGTAAAGGCAATGCCTAAAAGTTTTTAAGTGATCTGTAAACCGATACGATGTGCAAACGGTTGTCGGTATATAAAAGTTTCTAAATAAATACATAAATTTACATCCTCTGGGGAAGTATCCAAATAATCACATAATGTTCACACCTAGTTGGTGGACTTAAGGCCCATGATTGCAGGGTCCTGGAAGTAGGATCTGACTCAGGACTGTTGTTGAATGTTTGTGTTATGATAGTGGATCCTTGGACCGGGATGAGAGATGACACCCACCTGTAGTGCCCAGGTGAACTCGTCTCCGGAAGGTGGAAAGTTCTGCAACACAACCTTGGCACGGCGTCCTCTGAAGGGTGGCGAGCACGCAGTCCGGTTCCAGACAAGGATCAAGGCAGGCGGCAAGCAAACTCAGTCCGGGTTCCAGGCAAGGGTCAAGGCAGGCGGCAAGCAAACTCAGTCCGGGTTCCAGGCAAGGGTCAAGGCAGGCGGCAAGCAAACTCAGTCTGGGTTCCAGGCAAGGGTCAAGGCAGGCGGCAAGCAAACTCAGTCCGGGTTCCAGGCAAGGGTCAAGGCAGGCGGCAAACAGAAATCCAAAACCAGTCCAAGTCAAGCCAGGAAACAGTAGAAACAGGGGAAACAGCAGCCAAGCACAGGAACCTGTGCAAAGGCGTCCTACCTTCCTCCGAGGGAGTTTAAATCTCCCTGGCTGATTGATGTCATCTTCCGGCGGGCCGGCCTGGTCTCGGCATCGCGGCCCCTTAAGAGCGGGACTCGCTGCGGCTTCCCCCCAATGCTGAACCCCGACGTCCAGGAGCAGTAGCGCCACGGCCCGTGCGCCGTTGCCCGCCACGAGGAAGATCCTGAGCCAGCCGCGTGGAGGAGGTAGGGAGGTCTGGCCGCGGGTGAGCGCGGTCGGAGCTCACAACAGTCTGGGTTAAAAGAGTTGGAGGGGGATATAAAATAGGATGAAAAACTCTGGGTAATAGAGAATAAAAGTCATGGTGTCATAGGAGGCCAGTTCCAAATGAGTTGGAAGCCCAAAGGAGCAAAAAATTGATGTGCAAAAAATAATATATAGTCCACATGAATGTATAATGTGTAGTAATGCATAAAAGAGTAAGAGTAAAAGTATGTGAATGCAAGATAAACTAGACCCAGAACAGGTGCTATGCACTGCTATGCGGCAAGATGTGGATTTGATACCTGGCTCAGTTTTTCGCTACATTTATCAACTGGGCATATTGAAGAGAGGCAGCATTTAGCCCCATTTACAGCTAGTGGGAATCATAGTCTTCGAGCAATGGCGATATCTAGTGAGTGGATTTAGGGACCATGATTGCATAGTTCTAGAAAGAATCCTGGTGCATGGCTCCTGGCCAAGGACGTTCGTCGTAATGACTGGACTAAAGTCAGTATGGAGGGGTATAAAATAAAGAGAAAATCTTCAGGTATTTGCAAATGAAGACTCACAGCACCAGATCCCAGTCCTGGTTCCAAATGAGCTGGAAGGTAAAGCAGTAAGAGATACCCGCTGGGTGAAAAAAAAAAACCCAAAGATAGTCTACACTTTATATAACAAAGATATTATACATGTTCTATTTCAATTATGATTATATACACCACTAATCCAGTACTATAGGTCTGTCCAAGGTGGCTTACCATAATCACAATACTTAAAAATATAATGCAATATATCATATTCATAATATGATTAATATTAAAAGCATAGTGCAAAGCAAGTCTCTATTTAAAATTCATATCTGTCTTTACATAAATTAAGTTTCAGCCTAGCTGCTGACACTTAACATTGCTCATCTTAATAAATTCATTTCACATATCATTAAGAAAACTGAATTAAATTGTACAGTATCACAACTTCAATATCATTACTCACTACTGGAGCACTTCATCTGAGTTCTGTAATGCTTAATTTCTCTCATGGCTTTTGCCTCCTTCATAAAGACTGACAGAAAGTTTCCTCTGGAGAAGTACATTTCTGGGGTTCTTTGAATATAGAAAAGCTAACATCTCCTTTTTTCTCCAAGGAGGGTCAGCAACAGAGTTGAATATGGAGATTTATCTCCTCATAGGCTATTACTGCTTTTTATCATTTCTATAGCACTACTAGACATACAGGGAGTAATATTCAGTCACTGGCCAGTGTGAAAAGTTAGCAAGTTATCCGGTTAATTTTGGAGGAATATTTAGTGGTGCCGCTGCATTATTGAATATATCAGCTATCTTAAAGATAGCTGGATAAAATTATTTGGCTATCTATAGGACTATTCTATAGCATGAATGGAGTTAATCAGATAACTTATCTGGCTAACTTAACTCTGCGTTATCCAGCTAAATTTGAGCAGGATAAGTGAGAGGAAATATTTAAAATTCAGCATTTAAGCCAGCTGACTTGCGAATTATCCAGCTAAATGCTGCTGAATATTGACCCTGTACTGTATAGATATATATAAGAGTCCATCCTTGTTTCCTAGACCTTACAATATAATCAAGACACATATACAAAATAGAAAAGAGACTTTGGGAATTTTTACAAAATAGAAAAATTGTTCAAATCAACAAGGTTATGCTCATGAAGAACCAGGGTTTAAGATTTAAAAGCAGCCTCAAAAAAGTGGGTTTTTTGGCTGAATTTGAATTTGGCCAGAGAGGGGGCATGACCCACCAACTCAAGATACTCAGTAATGCAGGTGTTATGGTTGGATAAATCAGTTTAAAAAAAACAAATGCCATGAATTCTGTCAACAAAAATTAAAATACCACTTTTATTTTCTGCTTTTTGGCACTTCAAAGAGGATTATATGCTTACTTATATATAAGTATTTCCCTACCCCTTAAATGTTTACAATTGAATCTAAGGCCTAGATTCATGAAATTGCTATAAATAAAGCAGAAATATGGCACTTTAGCATCAGTGATAAAAAAAGGGCGTGGTTAGGGAAATTTCCTATATACCGCATTGCATAGAAACGTTGCACATCTCGTGATAATTTATCACTTTGTGCGATGCACTAGCACGTCACATGTCATTTTATGTGGCGCATGTCAGTTAAGTCTGGCGCCTTATTTTCTTTGTTTGTATATACCAGCTTCCTGCAGCTGCCTCTTTGAGGGTTTGACTGGTGTGAGAGATCGAGGATTGGAGGTGTTTAGTAGTTGGAACAGGAGTTTAAGGATTTCTGAGCGTGCTGTCCTGTTGTTTTCGGTAATCATTTGTTTACCTTTACCCTTTGTCTCTTGCCTTTATCTGGGTGTGGAAGTTTATGTAGGTTTGTCCAGTTTGTCTGTCTTTCTTTGTGTGGTGGAGGAGGAGTGGTGGTGGTGAAGAGTGGTGAGGAGTGAAGATCTGGAAAGGATGGAGTGTGAGAGGCGTGAGGAGAGAGGAGAGAGGAGAGGGGAGGCATGAGGAGAGGAGGAGGGCAGGAGTAAGAGGAGGAGAAGAAGGAGGAGTAGGAACAGGAGTAGAGATAGGGAGGAGGGAAGGGAAAGGTGGAAGGGGATAGGCAAGGCGAGTGTGTGGTTGGAAGAGGATGGCAACGGTAGGGGTAGTAGACAGAGATGGTGGGGGTGTTGGCAGGCAGGTGCAGGGGGGAAGGAAGGGATGGGAATGGGGAGTTGGGAGGAAGAGCGAGGAAAGAGACATCTCTCTGGAAGTGGAAGTGTCACCCTGTCCATCTGGCAGCCAGATAGCAGAGCGGACACATCTTCGTGCTTTAAAGTTCAGTATCAAGGACAACGACATGATCATTGCTGGGGTCCTCAAGAACTACAGCCTGCTGTTCAGGAACCATGCAGCCAAGATGTCCAGGGCAGGCAAGAACCAGATCTGGCACACAATTCCCCAGGCCATATCCAGGCGCAGTGGAATAAATAGGACTGGTGAGCAGGTGCCCCCCCCCCCCCCCCAGCTAATGTAACATAAAGGCCCAGCTTAAGAACAAGGTGGTGAGCCAGAATAAATATCTGCACCAGACTGGAGGAGGAACCCCTTGCCCCATTGTGATGACCCCCATGCATGACCACCTGATTCAACAGCTGGGACTGGACGTATTCGAGGGAATGGACAAGAACCTGGACATCACCTGAGCCGAGACCGTCACCTGTAAATGTCAAGGCTGCTACAGATGTCCCCATATTTTGGCATAAGATGCTCATATTGATTGATGCAAAGTGTGTGTCTTTTTTTTAATATAATTTTCTCTTTATTGATTTTTAAATGTATACACATTTAAACAAGGCAAACAGTAATACAGCATAAGAAATCTCAATTCCATAAATAATACCATATAAACATTGATTCTATTTATTTGTACACATAATCAAGGGGAGAAAGGAAAAAATGTCAGTATGCAAGCATACCCATAAATCTACGCATGCTTGCACATAGACATTTATAAAGGAAATATAAGAGAGTGGGACAAATCATTTTATTTACTGGTCTATTTCATGACTAGTAGTACAATAAAATCTCATTCATTATGGATTTCTCACTTAAAAATATCTCCAGATGTAAAGAGTCTGTAAACATAAACTTCTTAGCCTGAAAGGTAGCATAACAACAACAAGGACATTTCAAAAAGAAAGTGGCACCAATTGCCAAGTTTTACCTTTCAGGGAAAGAAAATGATTTTCTGGCCACAAAATTTAACATCCTTGTTCTTAAAAAAAATTGCTAAAGACTTGTTCCTTGTCTACCTCTGACATAAATGAAACAAATAAAGTTGTCATATTATTTATTACATCTATTGATTCTTCCAAGAATGTAGACACACCTAAACTATCAGAGTTACCAATTTCTCCATTTTGTACCTTTCCCACTCCACTTACTCGTTTAGGGAAATAGTATAAATTTCGCGTTTAGAAGGAGACCCTTATGCTGCCAGAATTCAACTCGATATTTTCTGATAATCTTGATGGTATGAGATAAATTTCATACATATACAAGAGACATTTCACACAGCCCCTGAGGCAGCCCCATTGTGGGGGTGAAACTCAACCTGAGTCGGGCTTTCTATTGGATGAACAAGTCTCCATAATAAAGGTTCTAAACAGACATTTCTTGGCATCTAATCCATTTTGTTGCCCTCATGGCTTTTTTAGATCGCCTACCCTCTTGTTTTATCGGTCCAAGTATCATCTATCTACAGCAGTACAATAAAGCTTCCTCTCTCAGTGTCTGCTCTCTGAGTCTAGCCTATCACTGTGGTTCCCCACGGGGCCCCTCCCCATGGAAGGAGTCATCACCACTGTGACCAAGAGTCCACACTATGCCACAAACCCAACACTTGCATAATTTTCTAGCTTTTGCATGGTCATTATCATATTTGCATACTAAACTAACGCACACCGTGATAAAGGTTACGTATTTATCACGTGATGCGTCCCTAACGTGATTTGATGAATGACCCTGTAAGTTTGTACCTGAGGAACAGAGGGTAAAGACACTTACCCAAGGTCAAAAGGATCAGCAATGGGATTTGAACGCTGGTCTCTCACTAGATTACTCCTCAATTACCCTTTGAAAAGAAGCTTTTATATGGAAAGTTTAGTCAGTGTTTAAAAATGGGGCAAAGTTGTTGAAACTTTTTGGGAATATTATCTGTCAGAGTAAAACAAAAGGGTTTATACCAGCTAAATATTCTACTTTTCTCAAAAGAGAAAAATTATTTTAAATGATTTAAATTGCTCCCGTAGGAAAGAATTAAAGCTACTCAATTATAGTAGCTCTCTGGCCTGAAATTACTCTTGTCTAGATCAGAAGTAAATATAATTTATTTATTTATTTAGATGTTTTATATACCGTCGTTCCAAACATAGATCACAACGGTTTACAAGATCCGCATACATATTCATTGTCAACAATCACATACTTTGTTAGCATTCACCTTCTAGGTCGACACCGCATTGTATACATGTTCTCATTCATAATCATAAGTATTTTAGGAAATTACATTAGCTACTATATATTCTAGTTCTTATTCATGCATTTTCTATTCTAGTTTATATTCATGCATTTTCATGGTTGACCTAAGGGGATACAGGTTCTAATCCTACTAACAATGTACATCACATCATTATTATTGTTCGCTCCATTAACTTCAATGTAAGTCACATCATTTCTTACTTATTGCTCACTCTATTAACATCAATTTACATCATATCATTCATTGCTGATTGCTCGCTCTGTTAAAATTCTCTCTGGTACTGATGTAGTTGTTATCAGATTATTAGTCTTTTATGTTAAATCATATGCCTTTCTGAAGAGCCATCTTTTCAGTTCATGTTGAAATTCTTTTTATCTGTTATTTAATGTATTGATTCTGGAAGGGAGTTCCACAACTTTGGTCCTGCTATGGAAAACATTTGGTCTCTTATTTGCGTTAGGTGTGTTTTCTGAGTTGAAAGTACCATAATCAGACCTTTGTTTTGTGATCCTAGGGCTCTCTGAGGTGTGTAGTTTTGAATTGTCACTCCTTATAAACTGGGGCTAATGTTGTTGATGATATTGAATATCAGAGCTAAAATTTAAAGTGAATTCTGGATTGTACAGGAAGCCAGTGCAGCACGATCAGTGAGGGGGTGATGTGTTCAAATTTCCTCGTTCCTAGTAAGAGTCTTGTGGAGGCATATTGAAGTAGCTGTAGTAGTTTTAGTAGACTCGATGGTAGGCCTAGTAGAAGAGAGTTGCAGTAGTCTAAGTTTGAAAATATAAGTGTTTATAAGACAGTATGGAAGGGTTTCAGTCTATGTAATATTCTTTGCTTGGAGTACCCTGTTTTGTGTAATTTGCTTATATGCTTTTTCATAGTGAAGTTCTCATCGATCTGAATTCCCAAGTCAAGTCCTTGATCTGAGGGAGTAATATTAATGATTCCTAGGTCTAGGGTTAGTGGTTTGATTAGTGAGTTGTCTTTCCTTAACCAAACTATTTCAGTGTTTTGGGGGTTTAGAGTTAGTTTCAGTTGAGCAAGTTTTTGTTGTATGACCTTCAAGTATGTTGATAGAGACGACGCAGTTTTTTCAAATGTTTTGTCAAATGGGATATAGAATTGTATGTCATCTGCTGATAGAGGCAAATAAAAGATGAATAAATCGGCATAGGCATGTCTACAGATGGAGTAGTGGACCCAGGTGAAGGATCTATGGTGGGTCCTCCTCCTGGGCACTCCAAAATCTTTCTCAGGCCATGACTTAGAATTCTGTTTCTACTGACTTTTTTTTGGCTCCCTTTGCCTTTCAGAAGCCAAAATAAATTTGGATGAAATGAGGCCATTTTTCTAACAGGAAGCACATGATAAGGGAGAAGGTGTCACCATGGGGACATGGAGTACAGTACTTTAAGTGTCCACATGCCACAAACTCCTCTGTGCATAACATAGCTGGTAACACTGTTCCAGGCAGCCATTTCCCTTCTTGCTCCAGTTGTGGCCCATGTACAAATAGCTGTACCACCCAGGGATAGAGAGTTTACAGCTCCAATTTTAAGTAAATATGAAAAGGAAAATACTTGAAAAGCTTGAACATACTACACTACAAATCTAGATAAAATTCAACTGCTTTTTCCATAGATTTCAGCTATTAAAGTTGTGAATCCAATGAAAGCTATGAAATAATGTGATTTGTTACTTAATTCCTTGGTGCCAGTCATCATCACGTAACCAACCCTTTGGTTTGTCTCCAGATGGCCCTAGGTCCCTCACCATCTGGAATAATAACAACATGGGATGTCAATTCTCTTTCAGTCCCTCCACTGAGCTGTCTATAACTGGTATCCCAAGCAGCATAAAGAGGAGTTGGAGGTAGAGAGTGGGGTTTCAGTTTGAATTAGGTTTTGAGGAGTAAGGAGCTGTTTTACTTTCTCCCTGCTGAGTTGGGCCCACTACCCCAGCTTGGTATTTTTCTTGCATTAGAGGAAATTCCTTTTCAGTACACAACCTGTCTAAGAAGGTATGCCTCCCCTTTTGTAGAGAAAGAACTTTTATAGATCTTTTTCAGCATTTGGATTAGGTTTTCTTATTCTGGGGAACACCCTGTGCTTTGGAAAGGAACAATCCCTCCAATCCTGAGAGCAGGGGCTAGAGACTTCTGAGCAACCCCTCTACTTCCTAGAGGAAGCAAGATCAGTGACAGCACTACCCAGCATGAGATATTCCTTCAGATAAAGAGCTATGTCCGCTGCGGGCCCCAAGCAATGGAACCTGCGCCCTCCTGAACTAAGACTTGAACAATGTCCAATCACCTTCAAGAAGAGACTTAAGACTTTGTTGTTTGGCCAAGCTTTCCCATAACCACTCCTTTCCGCCATGGTTTCAGTCCGTATCATCAGGTTACTGTCTCCCTAAGGAGGTTAGCATAGTCCTTCCCAATATAAGTTCCCAGCTTTCACCCAAGTTATGTCTACCTATGTTTCTATACCTGCTTTCACCCTAGTTATGTTATCCAGGTTTCTCTACCTTGTTCAATGTAAGACAAGACTGTGTCACTGTTGTTTTTTGCTGGTTGTAATGTAAACCGAAGTGATAATTAATCCTGTTAATTGAACCTCGGTATATAAAAGCTATAAATAAATAAATAAATAGATTTTGGATAGATACTTTTGGATTTTCCCCTTGTTTGTTTGTGTGGAGGATTTTCCCCACCCTGATGCACAACCTGGTACAGATAGGGGGGCTGTAAGCAGAATTGGAACATCTGGCTTCTCTTCCGGAGAAGCTCATCAAGGTTGCAACTTCAAGCCTTGGGAGATTCTCAACTGAATCTCCACCCCAAAGGGATTAGGATACAGGCTGTGGGCATCAGGTTGAACTTTGGATTAAGATAGGATCTTTTCGTGGCATGGGGCTCCCCTTTAGAATTCCCCCTCTAATGGGATATTGCACAGATGGCTCCCTTCCAGGAGCTGTAGAGATGGACACCAGCACCCCAGCAGAGAAAGAATGCAAATAGTTCAGCTGTACAGTTTCATTTGTTAAATGTTTGTGGGACAGTGATTGACATTTTGGAAATAATCAGTAAATATGATTTGAAGACCCATTCTGAGTCCCGCCTGTCTGTCCTTGAAGAGAATACAACATTAGAGAGATACACTCACATCAGGAGGAACACTCCATCACCTGGGCCACAAAGGATTTCCTCTCTCCCCACAGAAAGAGCCCACTCCCTGGGAGGTGCAGGAAGAAGGGGGAAGGATGGCAAGGGCAGTCCCAACGAACACATATTTTATGGCCCTAGGGGACCCGACAAACTCCTGACAAAGAGTTACAGTCACATATCACATCTTGTGTAATGAGATACATACTGGGAAAAAAAATATAGTACAAGTACCAGAATACAGGAATCAAAGGAAGTCTCTTTCTATAAAACATCAAAGAGTTCCATGATTGATTATCAATCCAGACTCTAGAGATGGAAAACCGAATGAGAGATATTTCCCCTTGTTCTGTGCCACCACAGATAGTAATAAGTGGATAGCTAATTCAAGAGCATTTAATCTGAGATGAAACAATTGATGTAACCAAGATTTCAAAGCACTGTCTTCAACATTTCAGCAAATTCTAACTATATTAGTTTATTCAGAAGGAAAAAAATCCCCAGATAATTTGCCATTCTTGACTTGCTCATGAATTCTGTGATATTTCATTTTTCACTGTACTTAATCTTCTGATGTAGAAATTCAAAGACCTTCTCCAGTTTCTTTCAGAAAGAACAACTTTTCTCCATACTAAATGTTTACAAATGCATATGAGCTAACAGGGAAGAAATAAAAAAAAGAATAAAATAGGTCAGATGTCAAACATGTTTGTGCAATATAATAAGCAATCAGCAAAGAAAAGTCCTGAAAAATGAAACATTTTACTAGAAACTGAAGGCAACTTTCAGGTATGAACTTTTCTATGATCTCCTAAGATTATATTCTGACTTTCCACAGGAGAAAAGTGACCAGAACTCTCGCAGGCCCTTATTCCCTGATCAAAGATTTCTTTGTGGAACATGAATGTGTAATGATGCATTTAACCATTCAATATTTTTATTGTTCAAGGATTTGAAAATTAAGCACAGCGCCTTATATATTGTACTCTAAATGTAACGGGGAGCCAATGGAGTTCATTTAAAATTGGGATAATGCGGTCAAATTTTTTAGACCCGGTAGAACTCTGGCTGCCACATTTTGCAGCAACTGAAGTGGTCTAATTGATGATGACGGCAAACCTAATAAAAGCGCGTTGCAATAATCTAGCTCTGAAAAAATAAGGGATTGTAAAACAGTTCTAAAACCACCAAAATGAAAAAGAGGTTTTAGTCTCTTTAAAATATGTAGTTTGTTAAAACCTTCCCTGACTGTTTTGGAAATTAATTTTTTTCATATAAATTCACTATCGATTACATCACCTAAATCTCTAGCATGATCTATTACAATAAAATTTTGATGATCAACTGTGTATGTCTTGATGTGTTCATTATTTAGTTTATTACTTAGTAGTATAATCTGTTTTCTCCTCATTTAGAACCAGTTTTAAATGAATCACAAGTTGATGAATAGTGGAAATATATACACTTAACAACTTCAATGTGTCAACTATAGTGTGTGTTATCGAAACCACAAATTGTACATCATCTGCATATATAAAATATATTAAACCCAAACCAGAAAGAAGTTTACATATTGGCACATGTATAAATCAAAAAGGGTGGCTGATAGTGTGGACCCCTGCGTGACACCTGTTTCTAGCGACACTTGTTTCTAAACTAAATTCCCTATTTTGACACTGTACGTACGATTACTAAGATATGATTTCAACCAATTAAAAGGTTTTCCTGCAGTGCCTATTTCTAGTAACCTGTGGAGTAAATTTCATGAATGACTGTATCGAAGACAGCGATGAAATCCAACAGTACTAAAAAATACATTTGACCTGAATCCATTCCTCTGAGGATTGTATCAGATAAGGATAAAAGAAGTGTTTCAGTACTACAAGATGGACGAAAACCAAATTGTGAGGTATAAAGGATGTTTTGATCTTCAATTAATTCTGTTGGTTACTTTTAAACTACTTTCTCTATCAATTTAGATAAAACTGGAAGATTGGAAATTGGCCTAAAATTCTTAGGTTGATTAATATCCAAACTTTAATTCTTCAAAATCGGTTTAATAATGGCATTCTTTAGTATATCTGGTAATGTCCCTTCTTCTAATGATAAATTTACTATGTCTGCTACAGGTTTTGCAATAACATCAGAAATCATTCTAAAGTATTTAATTGGAATAACATCTAAAGGGTAAGTAGCAGGATTTAATTTCTTAATCAGACACTCTATTTCCGTTGAGGATATAACTTCAAATGATGTCCATTCTCAATCTGCTGATTTCACAAAAACAATCTTTTGTTCCTTTATCGGTTGTGGTTTTTTAGTTAATTTATCAATTTTAACTTTAAAGAAAGAGGCAAACTCTTGACATTTTATATCAGTAGAGTCTATGTTAAAGACGGGATTTGGTTTTATCAATTCTTGTACATATGAAAACAGTACTCTTGGATTATATGTAAAATCATGTATCCTTTTTGCATGGAATTCACGTTTAGCATTGGAAATTTTAGTTCTGTATTTAGTGAGTAGGCAATGATAAGATGCTAAGGTATTAGAATTAGAATTCTTTTGCCAACATCTTTCTTTTTTTTTTTTTTGTAAAGCCTTCTTTAAATCTCTAAGTTCCTGAGAGTACCAAGGGCATTTGTTTTTTGTGTGGGTTTAATTTCTTTTTTTGTTAGAGGACTAATTTTATCAGCTAATGAAGTGGTACATGATACCCATGATGAAACAGCTGTGTTAATGTTGCTATAATCTATATTAACTACATAAACCAACCCCAACTATATCTCGCCCCTACCTAGCCCCTTTAAAAATCTCAAACCCACTCCAACATCACTAACCACAATGATCTTAAATGCTCTATTCAAAACCCCCTGGCAACATGTAAAATTCCCGAGAAGAAGCACAGAACCAACCTCTCAACTGATCTAAAGAACAAGTCTGTAAATAAGTTTATTCTGGTTTCTACCTATGTTTCTACTATATGCTTTTTATTATATGCCTTATAATATGTTTTATATTATTTTCATATTATTTTCATATTTTATATTATATTATATTATATGCTCATTGTATTAGCTCCTTGTTCCATGTTCTATGTAAAGCCTAGGGCACGCATACAAAGCCCATAGTGTTTCATTTCTGTTAAATGTAAACCGAAGTGATTTGTATTTTATACAGGAACTCCAGTATATAAAAATTAAAAATAAATAAATAAATAAATAAATTACTTCTGAAATATTCTCAATCAAATCATCCTGGTTGGTTGGGTTGCAAAATTCAATAAAACATGGTTGTTCAGAAAGTATGTTTTTAGTTGCAATACATGTTAAAGAAGTCTCAATTAATTATAAAATGGTCAGACCAGGGTACTGGAGAGCATTTGGGTATCAAATAGGTTTCAAAGAAATGATTTATAAAGATCAGGTCTAAGGTATGTCCCACCTTATGGGTGGGTTGATCAACTATTTGTTTTAGACCGATCGCAGATATGGTATCTAAAACATTTTCACAAACACCAGATAATGGATTTACATCTATATATAAATTAAAATCTCCAAGTACTATGGCTGGTATGTCTTGAGACATCTTGTCAGTCAGAAATTCTATAAGATGGGAGCAGTTATATTCTAATATGCTTGGAGAAGCATAAATTAAACATACTTATAAATAATTACTCTTAATGAAACTAATTTCAAAAGGAAAGGAACTTTCAAAGTGTTGTCTGACCAGTTTAAATTTATTAGCAATCAACAGAATACCGCCACCTTTTCTCTTAATTCTAGGTATAGAAAAAATGTCGTATTGACGTTTTGAGTCTTGGTTAATTGTAACTAAATCTGAATCTTTAAACCAGGTCTCTGTAATGCAACAAATATCAGGTGATTTTTCAGTCAATATGTCATTCAAAACCGGGATTTTCTTAGTTAAGGATTGCGCATTTATCAAGATTAACGATAAAGCAGCTGTAACAAAAAACTGTAGATTGGGTTGAGAGGTAGTGATATTGGATGTTCCATATTGTTTCAATTTTCGAAAAGCCAGTCTGTTCCCATATTTTCCATTTTTTGTTATCACAGTAATGCAGGAAGGTTCCATTATTACTCACCGAAAATGTATGTCCAATGGTAATGATATCACTTCTTTGAAGAAATATGTGATTATGAATCGTAGGTGCCCAAATGGTGCACAAAGGGGTACACTAAGGGATGTTCCCCTTTGGTGTGCCCCTTAGGCATCCAGCATGTGGCGCCTCTGGCGTTGGGCTCGTGCCTTTATCCCACGCGACTTGATGATGTCAGCGGCAAGCCCTCGTGGGAGGCACGGCAGCTGGTCCTGGAGAGAGAGGTAGTAAGGCCCTGGTGGTGAGCTGAGTAGCCTCAGTTGGTTCTCAAGGTAAATTCTGTCTGTGGGGAGGCAAGGTGACTGTAAGGCCTCTTGGGATGGTTGTTCCTGGATAGTGGAACCAGAAGCCATATTTCAAATATAGGTTCAGGTGGTAAACTTCCCATGATGTTAAGATATATTAAACTTCAAGGTTCCCTGAGTGGGGGAAGGATAATTTTCAAGGCCCTGTGCATTGCAAACACTTAAGTCCCAGTTCACAATTCTTGTACATAGCGCTAATGATAACAGCACTGTTGAAGTTAGAAGTCTCTCCTCAGTTCGAAGTACACTGGAAGCTGACTTGTTTTCCAATATTACTTTTACTGAAATGTGATATGATGAAAACAATCTTTACACTTGTTTAGTCCACTTTGTGATGTTACAAATGCTTCCAAATACATGCGTGACTTTTCAAAGTCTCGCTTAAAGTTTAAGATGGTCAAGTCAATTAATTCAGTCTTTAATCTGATATTTTCCCAACTCATTGGCATAGGGCAAGTTTGTTGCTTCCCTCCTAATGTAGGTGAAATATCAAAGAAGTAATCCAGTCTTAGGCAGTCATTTATCTCCCACCTCTCCGTGTTGTATTCTCCTTTGAACTCACATTCTCCTCAAAGGTATCAGATCGATACTATTGTTATTCCTTTTCTCCCAAAACTTCTAGTAGATTTTCCTCCTAAGCCCTGTTGAGGGTCCATCCCCACCCCTTTCTCCATTTTCTCTTTCTCCTCTGGATGGCTGTAAGTCATTTCTCCTCTGGATACAGATGATCCTCAGGTCCCTTCTCCATGAAGCAACCCCTCCAGTTGATGTTAGAGCAGCAAAGCAAATAAGAACATAAGAATATGCCATACTGGGTCAGACCAAGGGTCCATCAAGCCCAGCATCCTGTTTCCAACAGTGGCCAATCCAGGCCATAAGAACCTTGCAAGTACCCAAAAACTACGTCTATTCCATGTTACCATTGCTAGTAATAGCAGTGGTTATTTTCTAAGTCAACTTAATTAATAGCAGATAATGGACTTCTCCTCCAAGAACTTGTCCAATCCTTTTTTAAACACAGCTATACTAACTGCACTAACTACATCCTCTGGCAACAAATTCCAGAGTTTAATTGTGCGTTGAGTGAAAAAGAACTCTCTCTGATTAGTTTTAAATGTGCTACATGCTAACTTCATGGAGTGCCCCCTAGTCTTTCTATTATCCGAAAGAGTAAATAACCGATTCACATCTACCCGTTCTAGACCTCTCATGATTTTAAATACGTCTATCATATCCCACCTCAGCTGTCTCTTCTCTAAGCTGAAACATCCTAACCTCTTTAGTCTTTCCTCATAGGGGAGCTGTTCCATTCTCCTTATCATTTTGGTAGCCCTTCTCTGTACCTTCTCCATCGCAATTATATCTTTTTTGAGATGCGGCGACCAGAATTGTACACAGTATTCAAGGTGCAGTCTCACTATGGAGCGATATAGAGGCATTATGACATTTTCCATTTTATTCACCATTCCCTTTCTAATAATTCCCAACATTCTGTTTGGTTTTTTGACTGCCGCAGCACACTGAACTGACAATTTCAATGTGTTATCCAGTTTGACGCCTATGCCACAAACTGAAGATTTCTTCACTTCATAGAACATGCTGTCCTCACTGGTCATTTCATGAGGTTTAAGTGATGCCCTAAAGGGCCAGGAGAGTATTAGAGGCTTTGATAAGGACATGTGAAAAACACTGTGTATGCCCAACATGGGTGGCATTCTTATCTGGTAGGTTCCGGGTCCTATCTGACAAAGGATGGTAAATGGGCCAATGCATCGTGGGGCGAGATGCATAGAGAACAGTCTTAGGTATATGTGGAGAGTGCTCAGCCACACCTGTTCACCTGCCTTTGAATTGAGGAGCAGGTCTCCTCTGCACATCCATAGTTTCCTTGGCTTTTTCTGCTGCCCTTTGAATTAAGATGTTGGTGTGGGTCCAAAATTGTGGATTTCTTGGGTGGATAGCTGGGCTGCCAAGGAAGGTACTGCTATGGGAAGAGGCAGGGGCAGTAAGGGTTGCTTCTTGTAAACCACTTGAATGGTGAATAACCTGTTACACTACAGGCATGGGAACTGTGTGAGAATTCTACCCAGGGGAGAAGGGACATCCAGTTATCCTGGCTCTCTTTGGCATAGGCCTGAAGGAAGGTTTGAGCATTTGGTTTGAACGTTCAGACTGTCAATTTCCTATGGATGGTTTGCTGTCATTATGTCCAGGGTCATTTCAAACTTTTTACATAGCAAATACCAGTATTTTGCCACGAACTGTACTCCCCAGTCAGACAAGATGTGCTTGGGTAGGCCATGTAAACAGAAGACCCTAAGAGTAAAACGTTGTGCTAGCACTGGGCCAGAAAGGAGGCCGGGGGCCTTTAAGAAGTGGTCAATTATTACCCACATTATGGTGATGCTGTCTAAGAGGGATAGATTCACTATAAAATCAGTGGACAAGTGGATCCAGGGTTCCCTGGGGGCTGGCAACGGATGTAACAGCCCCCAGAGTCAGCCCAACAGAAGTTTCTGCTGTGCACAGGTGGGGCAAGAATCCACATAGTCCTTAACATCTTGCTTCATTTGAGGCCACCAATACTATTGTTGAAGTAGAGTAAGGGTTCAGGCCCATCCAGGGTGACCTGTGACACTGTAGGCATGGGACCTTTTCAGTACCTTTTCATGGTGTTGAGTAGGAACGACTGTCTTCCCTGAGGGATGATCATGGAGGCAGATAGAAGGGTCAATGATGTATCTGGGAGGATCTGGGAAGTCCTCTGCCTGGAAGGAACATGAGGGGGCATCTGCTCGGAGATTTTTGAGAGCTGGTCGATACCTCAGTTCAAAATTAAAATGTGCAAAGAATAGAGACAAGCAAGCCTGTTGTGCATTTAGTCATTGGGCAATGTGAAGGTGTTCCAGATTCATATGATCTGTTTATTCAGTGATATGGTGTTGAGCACCTTCTATCCAATGTTGCCACTCTTCTAATGCTAGCTTGATCACTAGGAGTTCTCTGTCACCGATGCTGTAGTTATGTTCTACAGGTGAACATTTCTTTGAGAACAACAAGCAGGGATGAAGGACCCCCATAGTCGAATACTGGCTTAGTACAGCCCCTATATTCGGGGTGGAGGCATCCACCTCCAAGATGAATGTACATGTAGGGTCCAGATAGTGAAGGCAGAATTTCTTCAAGAAAGCATCCTTTGGTTCTTGAAAGGTTGCTGTAACCTCAAGAGGCCAACCCTTTGTGTTATTATTTGGTGTATTTGAGAATAAAAGTCTTTATTGCCAAATACTGTTTGGGTGAGGGATGTGGGTAAATTGGGAGGAGTTGAGACTGAAGAGCCAGGAGGGACTCAATGTCTTGCAGATGGACTGGGAAAACTGGTAGACTAATTGATAAAACTGGTAATTTCAATGCTGCACGCATGTTAGAAAATCTCCCAATTTACATGTATAAAAGACGACTTATGGGAGGTAAAAGCATGTAAATTACACAGGTAAAATCTTCACGTGGATATTTTAAAAGTTAGATGTAAAAATGTACAAGTGTAGCAATTATGAGCTACTTATCTGGATAAATTACAATTTATCCAGCTAAATCTTAAAAGTTGCAATTATCTGGATGAGTTCTGGCTTATCCAGCTAAGTAGCAGCACTTAACCGTAAAACTTCCCAGTCACATGGCTGGGGCAAGTCGGCACCATTTTGAAGAATGCTACCAACTGGGATGGGTGCGAGAGAGCACCTGGCCCTACTGTGGGAGCCCCAACCTGGATTTCAGGTTTAGGAGGGCAAGAGAGGGGTGGGTTGGGGTGCTGGGGGGTTGAAGGCCTAATTTGGAATTTTGGTGGTAGGGGGTGGGAACGGAAAGGGGGCAGGGACCCTAATTTTCATTTTTTTAGCTTGGGGCGGTGGGGGGCTGGGGTCATGATTGTATGGTTGTTCTTTTGGGGGGGGTGCCTGGCCATGAATGTATGGTTGTTTTCTGGGGAGAGCTGTTGCCACACAACTACATGATCACTTTTTTTTTATTTGAAGGAGTTGAGTTCACTTCAAGTGGCAGCCCCAGGTTGAGACGAGGTCAGCACTGACCCCCACTCAACCTTCCCTCTTTGCCAGGATGGTTTTTTTGAGCCAGAGGCCCTTTAAGGCAATGGCGGTCTCATGTGGATGGGGGCCGTCCTCATGTTAAAGGGACCCTCACCGCATTCTTCTGGCCTGCAGTGTTTGGCCATGATACAAAAGAATGTGCCATACAATGTCAATGAGTTTTCAGGGGTGGGGCCCCAGTATCACAGTGACACCCCCTAGCGATAGTGGGACCCCGCCCACAAAAAAAAAATTGTGATTGAGTGCAACCTATGGTTACCTGTTGTGCAGAGAATACAATACAAAACACTTTGCATCTTACATAAATTAATTCATAACGAAAAAGCGGAATGGCTTAACACAGCCCTCCGCATACATGTACCAAACAGAAACCTAAGATCAGTGAATAAAGCACTCCTTACAATCCCATCAATTAAGACAGCAAGACTAACTCAAGTGAGAGAGAGAGCACTGTCCTTGGCAGGACCCACACTGTGGAACACCATGCCACTAGAGTTAAGGTTGCAAAAAGACAACAAAACCTTCAGAAAAGGCTTAAAAACCTGGCTATTCAAGCAAGCCTACCAAACAGAGAAGGGGAAACAGTGAGGCAGGCGAAGTGAGAGATATGAACAAATAAGGTGTGTAGCTATAGTTCTATCTGTTTTTACTCTACCTTCTCGTTCTTCACCAGAAGAGAAGTTGACACTTATAAAGTTAGAATTGTTTTTAAACTGATAATTCCTGGACAGTATTGTATCACAAACCAATTATATCATTGAGAAAACTATGTACCGAATCATTACGGCACCTGTGTAAATTAATATATCTCAGCATCCTTATTTTATGTGCCCTATCGTAAACCGTTGTGATGGATCCTTCTTAACGACGGTATAGAAAAGATTTAAATAAATAAATAAATAAATAAATGTCAGAGAAGCAGAACATGGGATAGAGGAAAGCCCCAGAGTGTCATACATATCACTTCTCTATGAAAGGGAGGGGTAAATTCCTTACTCTAAAAGGGAGGATTCCCCTAGGAAAAACTCTTCTATAGCAGTTAATGGCTCATCTTGCCTTCTTAAAGGCTGGAATCACAATGCCATACAAAACTCTAGCTTTATAAATACCTGAGAGGCAACAGATAATTAAGTGCTTTTCTTGGTGCTACCCCCAGTAATTTTTTTTTACAGAAAAAAAAATATGTAGCCAACTTACCATGTCATAGCAGAATTAATTCCAGAACATAACCAGCAATAAACCTGCCTATGAAAATGCTAGAACACCAATACAAACTGAGAGGTGCAGAATGGAAAATTAAAAAATAAAACAAAACAAAGTAGCCTGATATAGATCCTTATACAAACAGAGCAGAATAGCTCACCTCTAACACAGGCAAAACGCAGGCTGAACCACCTCATCATCGATCACAGAATAAGCAGCCACAACTTAGAAATAGAAACATGCAGACAAAAATGAAATGAAACCCCAGGAAGCTAGACTCGGCTTGCAGGGCAACATTAGAGAACAGAAATGCATTTCCTTTTGCACGCTACATAAAATACAAGAGTGTAATAAGAGATCCACAGTTTTCAAAGCTAGCAGAAAAAAAAAAGACTTCCCACAAAAAAATGAACTCGAAATCCTCTGTACTGTCCCCCGGAAAATAGGAGAACCAACATCTATAGCAGTAAAATCTGTTGTAACCTGCCACCCAGCAATAAACTTACTATAACCAGATAGAATACTGAACAATAACAAATCCCTGTAATTGTGTTTATAATTCTTTACTTTGACAATACCTGTACCAACTGCCCAGCAATTAAACTTTCTTGAATCTTGACAGCCTTACACAATGTTTTTAATATAACCAGCAGTCTGAAAATGAACATACAGCACTTAGCAATCCTATTAAATAACAATCCGTGCTTAAAACTATTATGTTAAGTCCAGCAGTCATATTTGTAATACAGCAAACATTAATGCTCAATTCTAGTATAAGAAATTAGATTAAACAAATTGCATTATATTCTCAGTTGCAAAATTTTCAACTCACTTTTCCTTCTATCTTATATCCCTTATCGTTTTCTCTAGCACCTCTGCTGTGCCTTCTGTCCTTTTTCCAGCTGCTACATAATTACCCTCTGCTGCTATCCAGCCAAATAATTGTTAAATTTAGCCTTGTTCCACAGATGAGGCCAACCATAACCTGGGCTGATGGGGCGTGTCTGTTTACAGAGTCTGGACATAATTCTCTTGTTTTCAGTAAGGAACTATGCCCATGGCACTGGGCTGAAAACCAGCATCACTTAGCGGCATTCCCACAGAAAAATAAACAAGAATGTGGACTGGCACAGGAGACCGGAGACTAACAATGTTTCCATTGTCTTCTATGCTCCTCTTTCTTTTCATTAGCCCTGTATTCCAGGGTATATCTTGTTCCTTATTAAAAATAAATAGATGCATTTTTTTGTCAACAGAAAAAAAAACTGTAGCATAAAGCTCTTATTTTCAGATGATTTTTAAGGATAAATAATGAATTGAGAAAATAAAGAAAAGCTAACATTAACCTTACTGTGTTTTTATGAAAATCTCCAAATCCAGCTTCTTATAATGTTTCTACCTACAAAACAGCAGGGGACATTTTTATATCTCCAGTTTTACTTCCTGATCTTGCACTTGCTTGCTTTTGTCAGTAGGCTTGGTTTTGCCAATAGGCACCTTAAGATGGCAAAATTCTGGGAGGCAGAAAGCCAGGTAAAGATTTCCTACCTGTGAGCTGTGCTTAATCTCACTCAGCCTTCTTCTTCCTGCTCCAGCCCCTCCCCTTCCAATACAGAAAACAGGAGAGGAGGGGTGAGGCTGGAAGGCACAGAGCAAAGAAAAACTGCTCTACTCTATTCCAGCCCCTCCTCTTCTGTCCTGTGCAGGGAAAAGGAAGAGAGATGTGACACCAGAGCATACAGTAGGAAGCAAAGAAAAAACACTCTGCTCCCTAATCAAACCCCTTTCCTCCTTTCTTTCAGGAACTTGAAGGGAGGACATGAGCATGGAGAAGATAGAGCAGAGCAAAGAAGGTTATGATTTAGACCTTCTGCTCTGTTGTCACTTGTCCAGGAGAGGGAGGGGGAGACATCAGTGTTTGTCAGGAGGGTTAGATGAGAAAATTTCTCCCAAAACAAGCTGTATGTGATTTATTTAGGGCCAGTGGATAGGAAGACCCATCAACTTGATATTTATTTATTTTATTTATTTAAATTTCTTATATACCGGCATTCGCGATGGGATATGTTGGGATTGACAGGCTTCTGGAAAGTAGAACGCAGCAGAGAAATAGTTAAGTGAATTGCTTAAACATAATGATCATTAAAATGCTGAATATTGTTGTGTTCCAAGAAAAAGTTACAATTGAAGTGTTTGAGGCTGTTTTGCTTAGATAAGTTGAGAGAGAGACACACAGTAAAGTGGACAGATAAAGACGCCTGTTAGTAAGCAATGATGAAAAATGTATGTAAGTGCCTTTTATGAAAAGTGGTCACCTGGCCCTCTGCATAGACCCTGCAGCCTAGAGATAAGAAAATGCCTTGAGTTATGATAGTTAAATAACAGAAAACTGCTTTTAACAAAAAATGCTTTAAATATTACTTTGAAATACTTATGTTGAAAATGCTTTGCTTAAGTTTGAAGGGACTTTGTAAATCAAAAAAATGAGGAGCTAGCCCTGTAGTTTAGAAATAAGGAACCACATTGTACTTTACTAGAAGCCAGGACTCATACATAGAACTGACCAAGATGCTGTATTTCTTGATTGGGACTGAATTGCAAAGAACAAAGGAAAAATGACTGCACCTGTGCCAATAAGATACTTTTTTACACATACAGTAAGGATGCCAAGTGCAGCACAAAGTAAAACATATGAACAAGACCCCAAACAGATCTGATTCCCGGAGCCGAGCCCTCATTCCCCGGGGGAGCTGATGCCCTTCTTCCAGCAGGAATTACTGGAGTTGCTGTACCTGACAAAAGACATATCCTTGTAAAATAATTTTTCTCTCTGTTTTCTTTCTTTCTTTCTCTTGCTCTTTTTGGACCATTCTCATAAGTGGTTCTGAATAGTCAGCATGCTTATCAGAATATTGCATTTATTATAACCATTACTTTTACAAGAATACATATATGCATACATATTTAGTACTGTGTGTTTGCCTTATTTCAGCCAAATACCATTCAGCAGCACCTAAGGAAAAAAATTGTTAAACGAACCCTACAATATCACTCATAAGATCAGAAGTACCATGGTGGATCAGACCAGCCCAGCATACTATCTCTAATAGTGGCCAATCCAGGTTTTTTAGAGGTATCCCACAAATCCAAATGGTAAAATCTATTCCCTATTATGATTCCAAAGTCTTCATGACTAATAATTGTTAATGGAACAGTCCTCCAGAAACTTGTCCAAGCCTTTTTTTTTTTAACTCAACTATACTACTAGATGAGACACACAATTATCTGGTAACAAGTTCCACAGCTTAATTATGCATTGAAAAAGTACTTCCTGAAATGTGTTTAAATCTGCTACCAATTAGTTACATGGCATATCCCCTACTCTAGAACTATTGGAAAGAGTAAATATTTGTTCCTGTTTTACTTGATCCACACCACTCGTGATGTTATAAACCTCTAGCAAATCCCTTCTCAGTGATCTCTTCTTTAAGCCCCAACTTGTTTAGTCTTTTTTCATAACTCACTTGTTCCACCCCCTTTATCATTTTTGTTGCCTTTCTGTATTATTTCCACTAGTTCCCCTATATCTTTTTTGAGATGTTGTGACCAGAACTACAAACTATATTCTAGGAGGGGTTGTACCATGGACCCTGTTTGGTTTCTTTTCTATTTCTTTCTGAATCAATCCAAGCATTCAACTTGGTTTTTTTTAGCTGTTACCATACACTAAGATGAGGATTCTCATGTATTGTCTATGATGACTCTAAAGTCCTTTTCTTGTATGGTGACATATAGAGAGCCCAGTACTCTGTACAGATGCAGCCCAATTTTAAAACATAGGGCCGGATTTTAGGAGATACGCGAGGGTGTAGATTTGTGCGCGCAACCCGGCACGCATAAATCTATGCCCAATTTTATAACATGCGCGCCCCTGGACCGGCACCCCACCCCCTTCCCACCCCCTTCCCACCCCTTTTTCAAAGCCCCGGGTCATACGCGCAACCCGGGGCTTGCGCACGTCGCCGGGCCTATGCAAAATAGGCTCGGCGCGCATAACCCCCCCTGCGCGCGTAAATCCAGCTGGATTTACACGCGCAGGGCTTTTAAAATCTGGCCCATAGTGCCTAGAACTGAAGTCCATGAGGACTTCAGCCCTAATTTTCAAAGCACACTTATGCCTGTAAGTCAGCTTTGAAAATTAATAGGTACGTGCAACTCACTGTATGGCATATATACGCAAATTTACACCTGTATGGGAGCAGATATGCATGTTCACATATACTTACTTTTGTTTTTAGAAAATACACATGTATTTTTTTAAATTTATTTAACAGCATTTATAAATCACTTTACAGATTGAGGCAATCGCTCAAAGCACTGAACAAAGCGCCGACCTTCGAACCTCAGCCCCTCTCCCTGCGATCCGAGCCGCAGGCCACGTGGGACCGCTGCCACCAATCAGAAGCCGGACTCCAGGAGCTGCAGCCCGACGCAACAAATAATTAAATAAAGGTAAAGCCCTTTATATTTGGGCACCTTCTTCCGGCGTCGCGCGCCGGGCGACGCGCGCCGAAGGAGCGCGTCAAAGGGGCCTGCCCCTTTGTGCGCTCCTTAGTGCAGTTCCGTAAGGCAGCTCTTGTGAAACAGTTTGTGGCTTATTTCATCAAGAACACTGTTTTCCAACCTCTCGGAGTCCCCAGTTCTTTCACACACCTTCTCCTCCTAAGATAGTTCTGTCTCCGTTTCAGTTAGCCGGCTCACTTCCAACACCCTCCTTCCTCATTCACAGTCTACCATTGCTGGCTAACCATGATCTCTCTCACCATACCAATCATTCACAAAAGAAGGAGCAACTTAGAAAAGTTCCCCTACTCACCCTCAATCTTGCAAAAGAGATTAATCCCTATAATGATCTCTCCTCTGAATCAACTTCTGGGTCTCACACTTTTCTCCCTAACTCTCCTAAATGCTCAATCCCTCACAAAAAAAACTCACCTTCTCCATGACTACCTCTTGGACTCCCAACCTGACCTATGCGCCATCACAGAGACCTGGCTAAAAACTGAAGATATTGCCCTAATCAACCAACTTCCGCTTTCCTCTTACAACCTCTTCTCTATCCCCAGACCAAAGAAGAGAGGAGGAGGTCTGCTCCTCGCTGCAAATAAAAAACTTAGACTCTCTCTCCAGTGGGCAAATGCATCTCCCCCCTTGGAACTTGCCATCTTTAAATCTAACAACCTTCAGATTGCCCTCACCTACGCCCCTCCCGGATACCTTGAATCAGATCCATCGCCATTAATAGAGCTCATAGCTAAACATATCAACTCAGACAAACCAGCCATCCTTTTAGGAGATTTTAACCTCCATGTGGATGAGACCCCCCTGTCAGCTAGCTGTGACTCATTTATCAATTCTCTGAACTGCATGGGCTTCAAACAAATTATCAACGAACCTACCCACAAAGCGGGTCATACCTTGGACCTTATCTTCATAAATGAGAGTCTCGCCCCCTCAGATGGCACAATCTGTACACCTATTCCTTGGTCAGATCACAAGCTGATCTCCACTTCTTTAAAAATTCATCAACCTATCCCCTCTCAGTTTCAAAAAACTACAATCCAATACAGGAAATTATGCAACCCAGACACACTTATCAGTCACCTAACCTCAGAGTTAGATCAGCTAGACCTCACTGACGCAGATGCGGCCACTGCTTCCTGGTCCAAAATCACCGAAAAAGTAGCAGATTCCACCTGCCCTCTAACTACTAAAACTATTCTATCAAATACTGACAACAGGAAACCTTGGTACACACCAGAACTAAAATCCATCAAGAGAGATCTCAGAAGCAGAGAACAACTTTGGCGCAAAAACCCTTCCTCTACAAGTTACCTGACAGCATATAAAACACTCATGCATCAATACAGGACCGCCATCCTCCGCACAAAAAGAAACTTCTATTCCCAAAAAATCCATCATTTCATCTACGACCCAAAAGCATTATTTACCCTTGTTTCTTCGCTCACTAAGCCTGCACCTACTGCGGTTCCAGATGACCAAGCCTCAAGCAAAGCAGCTGAACTAGCCACTTACTTCAAAAACAAAATCTTAAATCTCTTGGCTCCGCTCATGAATAACAATACTCCTCTACCGTCACCCCCCAACACTGCAAACGCTCTTCCGATCACAAATCTTGAAACCTTCGAACCTACTTCATCACTGGAGATTGAAATCATTCTCAATAAGCTCAAACCAGCATCCCACCCTTTGGACAAGATTCCATCCAACCTGCTTATCTCTATTCCTAGTACCATCTCCAAGCATATTGCAGAGATCATCAATTGTTCGCTCTCACAGGGCCATGTCCCTGACCCGCTTAAACTTGCCATCCTAAAACCTCTGTTAAAAAAGCCTAATCTTTCCCCAGACGATCCAGCTAATTTCCGTCCTATTGCAAACCTTCCATTCATCGCAAAAATTCTGGAAAGAATAGTAAACCAGCAACTCACAGAATTCCTGAACAACAACAAAATCCTCCCCCCATATCAATTCGGGTTCAGGAAAGCCCGTAACACTGAAACACTCTTAATCACACTTACAGACACCATCCTCACAAGTCTGGACAAAAAACAACCTTGTATCCTCATCCTCCTCGACCTTTCGGCGGCTTTTGACACGGTGAACCACGCCATTCTCTTAGATCGTCTGTCAGAAATCGGCGTAAAAGGCACCGCCCTAAGCTGGTTCAGGTCTTTCCTCCATAACAGGACATACAAGGTCAAAATCAACAATGAAGAGTCCCCACCCGTCTTCTCTACGTTGGGAGTTCCTCAAGGCTCGTCACTATCCCCAACCCTCTTCAATATTTACCTGCTCCCACTCTGCCATCTCCTCTCCAATCTCAATCTAGTTTTCTATCTGTACGCAGACGACGTACAAATTCTTTTACCTATCACCGAATCTTTAAACAAAACCTTCGAGTTCTGGGACACCTGCCTCAAATCCATAAACAACCTGCTATCAAGCCTCAACTTGATCCTGAACACTAAAAAGACGGAATATCTACTCATCTCTCACGACGGCTTTTGCACTCTGCCCAACACCCATCCTGCAACCCTTCCCACTTTCTCCTCCCAGGTCAGAAATTTGGGAGTCCTCATGGATAAACAGCTCAACTTCAAAACCTTTATCAACAACACAACCAAGGACTGCTTCTTCAAACTCCAAGTTTTAAAACGGCTCAGACCCCTCCTCCACTTTCACGACTTCCGCACAGTACTTCAGGCAATAATCTTCTCAAAAATAGACTATTGCAACTCTCTTCTGATCGGCCTCCCTGCAAACTCTATCAAGCCATTACAGATGGTGCAAAATGCCGCAGCCAGAATTCTAACTAGATCTAAAAAATGGGACCACATCACTCCCATCCTAAGGAATCTTCACTGGCTCCCCATCTACTACAGAATCCTGTTCAAAACTCTAACCGTCACCCATAAAGCAATATTCAACATCACACCTTTGGTACTCAAGATCCCTCTTAGACTCCACTTACCATCCAGGCCGGTAAGATCAGCATACAAAGATACACTTCAGGTCCCCTTTCTAAAAACAACTTTAGGAATGAGAGTCCTTTCAGCCTCTGGGCCAAAACACTGGAACTCTCTTCCTCCAGACCTTCGGCTTGAACACTGCCCGGTCACTTTTAAGAAAAGACTCAAAACCTGGTTGTTTAATCAGGCCTTCCCCGATTAGATCATGAGCAGCACTTCTGACTCTTCCTAGCAATTAGACCGTTCAGCCTAAAAAATTTCAGGCCCAGATTTTAGTTCCATTCTATCTTACACTTTCCTAGTCGTCAAGAGTTAGCTTTATTCTTAGATTCGGATGTTCTCTTAGCATCTTATTATGTAGCAGAGTGACACACCGATAGCATCTTATTATATGTTACAGATACACCATGTCGTATACCTCAGTTCCTCTATCCTAGTATTATTTAATCCATTGTTGTCTTTATCCCCAGTAGTCTGTTCTTAGCCCAAGATTTGAGTCTCTGATATCACGGGCTTATTTATTTATACGATTCGTTTTATGATATTGGAATAACTTGTATACTAGTATCATTGTAATTACTCTATTCTGATGCTCTGTTACTGCTTCAACTTAATCCACTCTTCTGAAGCTCTGTTTCCAATCAATGGAACTGCTCTTTAGGAAGCATTTACTGTTCAATGTATTACTGTTCAACTTATTCCGGACTGTTACTGTTCAATGTAATTGCTCTCTTCTGAAGCACTGTTACTGTTCTTTTAATGCCCTTTTTTGAAGCATTGTTACTGTTCAATGTAATCCGAACTGTTATTGTTCAATGTAATTGCTCTCTTCGGAAGCACTGTTACTGTTCAATGTAAACCGAACTGATTTGTAACTTTTTACAAGAATTTCGGTATATAAAATTGTTAAATAAATAAATAAAATAACAAAGATGAGCAAATAAAAAATACAATAATCATACCAATAAGCGCCATGACTAGTACAAAATTAAAAACTATAAATCCCCACCCATAGCTAACCCATCCTCACTCACTACAAGCCAAAAATAATTATCAGTCATTAATTGGGTATGCTGCAGCTGGCATGAATTCCAACCACAAAATGCCAGAAAACAAAAGGATCTAATTATTAGCAGACATATAAATGGTGAATCCCCACCCTAACTCTATCCCTGGAAACATCTCTTTCAAGTATACATGAAATTGCTTCCACATGAACAGCCCCCATGGGTAATTTTCAAAAATCCTAAATTTGTGTAAGCTTTTGAAAATTCACTCCATAGTTAGGATTATTTTTCCCCATGCATACAGATAGGATTTTGGATTTAATTGCTTGCCTTTTTAAACCTCAAAGCAAGTTACAATTCAGGTACAGAAGGTAAGCTTCTACCCCAGAGGGCTTTCTATCTAAGGTGGTACTTGAGGCAATGGAAGGTGAAGAGACTTAGCCAAGGTTACAAGGAGAGTCTGTAGGAATAATGGGATTTGAACCCTGGCTTCTCTGGTTCTCATCCTACTGGTCTAACTACTACGCTACTCCTCCACAACCTCTGCACTTGTACACATTAAACCTATTCTGAAATTTAGATGCTTAATTTCCCAGTCTCTCAGAGTCCTCTTCCAATTCTTTTAAATCAGCTCATGTTTTAACCCCTTTGAATAATTTTATGTCATCTGAAAATCTGTTAATTCACTCATTACTCCCTTTTCTACATCATTAATGAATATGTTCTCAACACAGATCCCTAGGGCACTGCATTATTCACATCTCTCCATTGAGAACACTGATCATTTTATCCTACTCTGTTACCTATTCTTTACCAGATACCAATCCACAATAGGACATAGCCTCTTATCCCATACTTTTTAATTTTCTAAGGATTGTCTCATGAGGGAATTTATCAAATGCTTTCTGAATATCCCGATATATTATATAGACCAGCTCATCCTTACTCACATGTTCATTTGGGGCCTGTCCAAACGGCATCCATTGCAAACCTCAACAATTGTCTCACAGCAAGAGCCCAATAGCTTAGCAACACAGGTTTAACCCTTGCAAATCATAACTCCTCTATTTCAGCAGACAGGGTCATCCCAGTGGCGTACCAAAAGGGGGCAGAGAGGCCAAGGTCCCCCAGGTACCAGGCTGTAGGGGGCACCCAGGTATCTTTATTTTCCAGCAGAATTGGTAACCCACAACAGCCATTGGATCCCATCCTGCCCGGTGGCCAAACTGAAGTAGGCCCATGGCCACCAGCAAATGTTCCCTAAGCTGCAAGCGTGCTCTGCCATGCACAGCTTGCCTCCCAACACCTCCTCCCTGGGTGCAGTAAGACCAGCAGGGCCGCGGTGGACCTCATCCCATTACTGTTGAAGGAGAGAAGAGGCTCCAGCCACTGGGGGATCCCATTCCGCCCAACAGCCCTAACGAAGGAGGCCCTAGATGCCAGGGGATCCCATTCCACCTGGCAGAAGAAGCCCACGGCTTCTGGAGGATCCCATTCTGCCCAGCGACCCAAACAGAGGAATACCTGAGGCTGCTGGGGGATCCAATCCTGTCTGACAGCCCAAATGGAGAAGGTCCCGCGGCCGCCAGGGTATCGTGTCCTGCCTAGCGGAAATGCGACTGCCAAGGGATCGCTTCCGATCCTAAGGCCCAATTAAAGGAGGCCTCGCATTGGCAGGGATTCAGACCTACCTGTCTGCTAGAGAGGGTGTGTGTGTGTGTGTGTGTGTGTGTGTGTGTGTGTGTGAGCATATGTGCCTGAGAGAGAAGAAGTGTGAGTATGAGTGTCTGTGTGAGTGTAAACACGTGTGCTTGACAGAGAGGAAGCAAGTGTATGAATGTCTGTGTGTGTAAGCAAGTGTGCTGAGAGTAAGTGTGTATTTGTAAGTATATGTTTCCTGACAGAGAGGAAGCATGTGTATGAAAGTCTGTATGTGCGTAAGCATGTGTGTGTGTATGTGTGTGTGTGAGTGAAACCATGTGTGCTGAGAGAGAGAAAGCATGTACATGAGTGTGTGTGTGTGAGTAAACACGTGTGCCTGAGAGAGAGCCAGTGTGGGTATGCATGCCTGACAGAGAGGAAGCCTACGTGTGTGCATGAGAGAGAGGAAGCATGTGTATATGTGTGCTTGACACAGAGGGAGCCAATGTGTGTGTATGTGTGCCAGAATGAAAGGGAGCCAGAATGTATCTATGTGTTTGCCTGAGAAAGAGGGAGGAATCCTGTGTGTGCCTGATAAAGAGGGAGCCAGTGTGTCTGTATGCCAGAGAGAGAGAGATCCAGTGTGTGTGTGTGTGTGCCTGAGAAAGGAAGGAAGCCAGAGAGAGATCCGGTGTGTGTATGTTTATGTGAGCATGTGTGAGTTTTGAAAGAGCATTTGGGTATATCTGTGTGAGCATGAGGATGAATGTGTTTGTATATGAGAGAGGAAAAAGTTTGTGCACCTCCCTTCCCCTCACACTAATCAACTGCAATATCAGATTGACCAGAAGTTAAAAGTTCCTAGGCATGGAGAGTGAATGATTTTATTATTATTATTGTTGATTTTAATTAAATGGATGTTGTTTGATTTGTATGATGTTTTGAAATGTTTTATTGGTGTTTGGGAAATTTAAAAAAAAATATATATATGAGTTTTTATTTATTGGATGTTCAGCTGTTTTACGATTGATACTTTATATTTCTTGATTTCTTGTTTGATGTTTTCTGAAGAATGGTGATGTTTCTGGTTTTTCCATTATTGCACTACATACAGAGTTTAGCTTGTTGTAGTTTCTAGTTCAATTTTGTCTGCATTTTTCCAATTATACTTTATAGTCACTTTATTTTGTATTTGGTGAAAGTTTGTCTTTGTTCTGCATGTGTGACAGAGGTTAAGTATTCTACTAACGTGTCATTTTTATGTAGGGATCTATAGCAGTTTTCCTATTAGAAGGTGTATTGATGTTTTAGAGCCTAGCGTAATGTTTGCAGTTAGCGCTGTTTTGGAATGGGAGGTTTATTATATTGTAATTGAAATTTAATTTGCTCATGGCTTTCTGAAGACCCATCCTAATACCAAATGTGTTCCAAGTGTCTGTTTAGCTTTTATGCAGGATTTTTTGTTTGATACCACAGCAATGCATGTAAATACAATGTACACACTATTGTGATAATTTTACTTCAAAAGACTGTACTTTGAGTGTCCTTTCTCATGTAAAATCTTATATTATAAATGCATAATTTTAAATTGTGTGTACAGAGGGCCGTGTTGGAGTGGAAGGCCAGGCACAGAGGTGTACGATTCACTTAGGGTGTCTAATACCCTTGCACTGAACTTGATTAGAAAAAGAAAAATTAAATGTTAAAAAAAAAAACACAGAATGAGAAGGGGCCAGCACAGTAATTGTTTGCACAGGACAGCAAAAAAGCTAGGATGTGAGTTGTGTTTGTGTGTGTGCTCCCAGATCCCCCAATCCATAACAATCTCAGGGCCTTTCGCAGGCCCACCCCCTTTCACCCCGCCCCCTTTTTCACTGGATTCATCATTCACCCTTAATTTGTTGGGTGAATGGCCCAGAATGCAGTTCTGCCACTTCTTTTCAGACTTAACAAGCAGAGCAGCAGGGATGTGCTACTCCAACCCCTTCCAGTGATGGATCCTGCTGTGAAAGAAAGTGAAGGCAGATGAGATATCCAGTTTAAGCTTTGAGTATTTTTTGGACTTAAGAAAAGTGGCAAAGGTTTTAGGATCCCCATTCCCCACTGGGATTTCAGAGGGGAGAACTTGGCTGATCCCACTAACATTTCCCCAAGAAAAGTTCCCCAGAAAGATCAGAGTATAAAATGAAAGAATCTTTAAAGAAGGAAGGATGGTGGCGAAATTCCTTTGGCGAGGTTGGCACTGAAAAGTATGATGAGGCCAGCTTCCTTGGGAGGCTTTGGCCTTCCTGATTTGAAAGTCTACAACCATGCCATCAATTTGAGGCATATTGGTGATTGGCTTCTAAACACCACGTTCTTCTCGGAAACTCCATTTGAAGCTCAACTATTATCTCCCATCTCACCACATTATGCCCTACATACGCCCTGTGCATCTCTGACCTCGTCAATCAGATCGGACTTGTTACTTTACCCATTAAGACAGACGTGGAAGTGGCTTATGAAGTAAGCTTCTTTGCCCACTAATGTATCCCCATATCTCCCACTCAGGGGCAACAAGTCGTTCCCAGCGGGGTTTGGTGCTACTCAATATCGAGAGTGGGAAAAGAAAAATATCACCTGTAGTCCAAATGTTCCATGCGGATGGATCGTTGTTGAATTTTTCAGCAGTCTGCACTCTCTTTGGACACTCACCTAGAGACTTCTTCCAATACCACCAAGTCCGGCATTATTTAAGATCACTTGGGAACTTGGATTTCTCCCATCCTAAGTGGCAGTTCTTATGAGACTGGTTTGATTTGGACACCCCTAAAAAACACTCACTCTCTCACTATTACAAGTGCTTGGAATCCACCTATAAAAAAGGATCCCTGGACATCGCACGCCTTAAATGGCAACAGGAGCTTAATTACACGATTGCTCCAGAGGCGTTTCTTTCTACTTTCACTCACACACCGAGGATAACCTGTAATACACTGCTGAGGGAAACTCGATATAAAATAATTTATTGCATGTTCATTTCACAATGGCAGGCTTTCCTGGCAGGATTCGCAGACTCGAAGGCTTGCATTAAATGCTATTCCACTGGAGCACATTTGGGACATGCACTCTGGGCATGCTGGCCGATACAAGTCTTTTGGAGTAAATTATTTCAATATGCAAATGGAGTTTTAGGCCTTAAAATACCATATTCTCCTTTAGTGGTGCTATTTGGCATTTTCCCATCTTCTTTCAGGGGGAAAAGAGGACACACCCTATGGATCTCCAAAGTATTTTTGTTGGCAATCAAGGCTATCCTCACGGTCTGATGGAAACTGGAGACCCCATCACTAACACATTGGCATTCCACCATTCTTCATCTCTTAACTATGGAAACTTTGTCTAATAGCCACATGTCGATACAGGCCAGAAGAGTTCTCAATGCAGTCTGGATGCCATTTATTCTGACTTTACCTCATAACTCTAAGAGCCAATTTCTCAACCTCATAGATGTCTGATTGACTTTTGGTGATCATTGTTATGCCCTGTGGTCATTTTGACATCGGCCCTCTCAGTGCTGGGGGGGGGGGGGGGGGGGGATGGGAGGGGGGGAAGGATGACACGCTTAGGGGATGATCGCTGTTTAGTTTTAAAAGTTAATTGAAATTTATTACTGTATGGTATGTACCAGAGCACACTATGTACCATATGCTGACTTTGTGATTGTTCGATGCTTATGTTAATAAAAAAGATTTAACATAAAGAAGGAAGAATAAGAGCAGGAGACCCCACACAGATCTCTACAACCAAAGGACCAGGATGGGCTGGGTGTCTGAGAAGAAGATGTTTAAAGATAGGATTTTTGGCAGTAAATTTGAAGACACCTCCACTAGGATTCCCGCAAAGCTGCTGGGAGAGTTTAAACATTTAAATTCATCTTGGATTCTACCCAGAGGTCCAATAGAAGGACACCTACCTACCCAGAATTATACCTGTACCATCAGTCAGATGTAAATTTGCACTTCTGATTAATGAACTTTAATTTAAGAGTATTAATCTGTAAATTTTATTTTAACACCCTGACCTGGTTCTGTCTGAATTATTACAGCCTCTCATCTCTTAGGAAGCACCAAATGACTACACACACAAACTCGCATCTTTTTCTCATCTTCTGGGCCATAAGCGAGAGCTTCTCCCCCTTAAAAAGAGTCCCCCCCAGGGATTAAGCGTCAGCGTGGAATGGAATGGTTAGCCGGAGCAGCCTTGACGTCATAAATTAGTTATGTACACTAGAAGCAACAATCCTCCAAAAAAGGGGGTCACATAATTGGTGCCCAAATGGGGGCTTGAGGATGATAGAGAAATGTGAATATGTGTTCAAGATGAGAAATGTGGAATTTGACTTATGTACAATGTACTTAGAAGTATAGAAAAGTAACTGCGATGTTTTAATATCAGTGGGGAGAGGGGCGTACCAGAGAAGAATGCATGTGCATCTGATATCATTACAGTGAGGGTGACATACAACCAATAAAGCAATCTTGCGATGTCATCCTCCACACTAGGGATTGTGTGGAGCGGGTATGGTGCTAAGAGATTGTGAGTGAAGGCCATGACTCCTAACTTCCATAGGATAGCCAAGCGAGCGTTTGAGTTCCAACTTCGATCGATTCTACAGTTTATTACAAAGCACAGACATTCCAATTTTGACTACAACATTTTGATGACACTTTGTGCGAAGCAGCATTTAAAGTGGCAATGCTTCATCTAACCAGCATGGCCGAGAAGCCGATCCAGAAGCATTCAAGTTCTAGTGACAGCAGCCCTCCATAATCTCCCACCAAGGAGGCCTAGGCAATTCAGACAGTCAGTGGATAGTGAGTGAGTGAAACCATCGTCCCGATATGTAGGCCTGGTCAATACTTTGGCCTTACGCAAGCTGTGAGATCAGTACAATATTATGCAGGGTTACACGTCATTCGCTAGTATCGGAGTGATCTTGGCGGTCGAGTGCAGTGCTGTTCAATGTCATGAGCACATCTTTACCCATTGCTACTGCTGCAAGGCACCCCTATTTCAGGACTTTGGTGTCGGCCCAGCCATTACCAAGGGATGGCAGGCCGCCCCATCTATGTTGAGCATGTTCCGCTGTCTGGCACTGCTACAGCAAGAGGGCCCAGTTTCCTTAGAAGGGTCAGATGCCAGTGTGACCCAAACCCCCTTCCATGGACAAGCCCCTTTCATCAGAGACATCATCATCATTGAAGAGGCCCCTGCGATGAAGGCTGAAACTGAGTGGGGACAGACTCCTGGAAGTGGCAGCAGCCCAGATGTGATGATGGAAGCCATCTTGGAGGAACCCCCTGTGGAAGAGGCTATCAGAGATCCCAGTACCCTCTCCTGGGCTGAGCAAATGGAGGCCTAGGAGCAATGCAAGCTGGAAGCGATAATGATTCTGTCCGTGATTGGGCAAGGCCAGTGGTCAGTGAAGTTAGTGGAATCAGAACCTATCGGCCATTGACCCCAATGCGGTTTACCCTCGACACCTTAAGCCAGTGCTACCACCTCAGTTGGTTCAGGAAAATGCCAACGTTCCCCAGAAAGATCGGAGTATAAAGATGAAACAATCTTTAAAAAAGGAAGAATAAGACTAGATCTCTACAACCAAAGGACTAGGATGGGCTGGGGATCTGAGAAAAAGATGTCTAAAGGTAGGATTTTTGGCAGTAAAGTTGGAGACACCTCCACTAGGATTCCCGCATAGACACTGGGAGAGTTTACACATTTAAAATCAGCATAGGTTCTACCCAGAGGTCTGGTAAAAGAACACCTACCTACCCAGAATTATACCTGTACCATCAGTCAGATAAATTCATACCTCTGGATAATGGACTTTAATTTATGCATATTAATCAGTAACTTATTTTAACACCAAGACCTGGTCCTGTCTGAATTATTACAGCCTCTCACCTCATGGGAAGCACCAAATGACTACACACACACTGGCGACATTTTCTCATCGTCTGGGCCATAAGCGACAGCTTCCCCCCATAAAAACAGTCCCCCCTCGGGGATTAATAGCATGAAATGGAATGGTTAGCTGGAGCAGCTCCAAAGATATAAATTAGTTATGTGCCCTAGGAGCAACAATCCTCCAATAAGGGGTAACATGCTTTCCCTAAAGAGACCATCCCCCTCTTCTAATTCACTATTCATCCAGTTAAGGACTTGAAGTTATATACCCTGGATTTTCAATGCTATATTACTGTAAATGTGAATACCATTGTATATATATATCCATTGTAATTTGCTGTTTTTATTTATTTATTTATTTATTTTAAATTTTTTTATATACCGTCATTAAGTTATTTACCATCACAACGGTTTACAGGAAGGCACATATAGTAAAATAAAATATTTAAACCAGGTAAAATATTATAAAAGTGCCAAAATGGTTCGGTAACAAAGTGTATTCAAATATATAATTATATGACGAGTTTGTTTGACTTGTCCTGTTTACTACATGCGATAGAGTTTACCTTACATGTAGTTCCCTCTTGTAATTCATATTCTATGTTAAGTTATCAGTGAGATGTTGGATAAAAAAAAAATAATCACTAAGCACAGAATGAACTAAGTGCTGCGTTCTGAGTTTATGATGCTTGCCTTTACTTACTTTCTCCGTTCTCTTTGTAAAACGCCTGTTTAAAAAGCCATGTTTTTAAGATACCTTTAAATAGTTTAAAATTTCTCTGTAATCTTATCTCAAGAGGCATTGCATTCCACAGTGTGGGTCCCGCTAAAGACAATGCTCGTTTTCTGACCTGTGTAAGACGTGCTGGCTTAACAGATGGAACAGTCAGAAGTGCTTTATTCGCCCATCTCAGGTTTCTGTGTGGCACATGTACACGTAGTGCTATGTTAAGCCATTCTGCTTTTTCATCGTGAATTAATTTATGTATAGTACATAGTGCTTTATATTGTATTCTTTGTTCTATGGGTAACCAGTGCAATTCGGCTAGTGTTTCAGTAATATGATCTCTTTTCCTTTTAAATTGATTGTGATCTGCCTTGAGGCCAATGTTTACTCCTTTAAAACATTCTAATAGATTAGAAAAAAAATGTTTCCTTTGCTGAATCCAAGCTGGCTTTTCCCTAGTAAACCACATTTATCTATATGACCAGTAATTCTGTTCTTGATAATAGCTTTCACCATTTTGACCAGCTCTCACATCGGCTCAGTAGTCCATAATTAACAGAATCACCCCGGAGCACATTCAGGCCTGCTGTGGCCACAGGAATAGTTAAGGAAGGAACCTACACTGGTTACCAGTTAATTTCAGAATTCTATACAAATCAATCACCGTAATTCATAAAACTATCCATCATCATCTTCAACTCGACCTGGAAATCCCATTCAAACTCCACTCCTCTAACAGACCAACTAGAGATACTCTCAAAGGCACCCTGAAATTTCCCCCTACTAAAGCTTCACGCCTCTCGATGACCAAAGACAGAGCTTTTTCGATAGCTGGCCCATCTATCTGGAATAGCATCCCTTCAAGTCTCAGAGTGGAGCCTTGCCTGTTAACTTTTAGAAAAAGACTTAAAACCTGGCTCTTTCACCAAGCCTTCACCGACCCACCAGACAATCACTAGTTGTCCTTCACGCTTACCCGTTATGATGATTATACTCACGAATGGACTCTGACTCTCCCAGGTTAAAGCACCATTAAGCTTTAACCCGTACGCCCTATGGCATCACTTCATATTTATTTCCTGCCTTATCTTCTTTCCAGCTTGTTGCAAGCTTCCAAGTTCTCTTCCCTGTTGATTGTAACTTTGACTCATTCCTACTTACTGTTTATCTTTCGTTTACTTGAATAGTTACCCCAGTTTTTTATTCTTGTTAATTGTAAACCGATCCGATATGGTTATTTACTATGAAGGTCGGTATATAAAACTGTTAAATAAATAAATAAATAATAAGACTGGACAAACTTAATTATAGTGCAGATATTTATTTTCAATGCTTCAAAGATACAAGAATCAAGATAGTAGCTCACCTTGCATCAGACACAACTAATAGGCATACGTATCATGGGTGTATCATGGGTGTATCATGAGGTCCTACCAGCTCCTTGGAGCTTCTCCAAGACTTTCTAGGTCTGGGTTCTTATGGTAGGGTGAAGGGAACCTCTCTTTACCCAGAATCCCTTGCGGCATTCTGCCGTAAGCAGGACTGGGTTAAAACCTTGAACCAGGCTCCTTAAGGCAGAATGAAGGAATTGTCGGTACACACCGTCACATACCCTCCCCCTCAGCTCAGCCATGTCTAGTTGAGCATCCAGAGGTACCTGGGGCACACCCCAGCTTTGTCTCAAGTGCCTCCCCCTCAGGCTGTATTATCCCCAACACCCATGAATTGTCTCCATAAGGTTGCAAAATGGGGATAATCTTGACCCAGGACTACTGAGTACGGAAACTCAGAGAGGACAGCCGCTTTTAACGTGGCTTGTCCTATGGTGGTCATCAAGAGGACATGGGAAGTTGAACACTTTTGTTCATCTCCATGTATACATGCAAATGTTTCTATTTTCTTATCGTTAATATGTCCCATAAGAAATTCCCATAAGAGATGGATATACTATTTTCTTATCGTTAATATGTCCTTGTGTGTTAGCAAGTAACACATTTAAGACTAATCAGAGAAAATTCTTTTTCACTCAACGCACAATAAAGCTCTGGAATTTGTTGCCAGAGAAGGCAGTTAGTGCAGTTAGTGTAGCTGGGTTCAAAAAAGGTTTGGATAAGTTCTTGGAGGAGACGTCCATTAATGGCTATTAATCAATTATACTTAGGGAATAGCCATTGCTATTAATTGCATCAGTAGCATGGGTTCTTCTTAGTGTTTGGGTAATTGCCAGGTTCTTGTGGCCTGGTTTTTGGCCTCTGTTGGAAACAGGATGCTGGGCTTGATGGACCCTTGGTCTGTCCCAGCATGGCAATTTCTTATGTTCCTTGAAAAAGTAAACCCTGGTAAACAAGCGTTTTGCTACAGCTGGAATCTACCAAGACCTGGGTAGAAGCTCCCTCCAGTTCCAGCTGGATTATAAAGTCCTTAAATCATACCCATGGGACACCCACAAAATTGCAGCTTTGGTGTTTTGATAATTTGTGATCCCAAGTGTTTTCCCATGTGTCATTAACATTCTGAGGCTCTGTCCCCATTCTTGGTCCTTCTCACATTGTTCCGCTAACTTGCATTCGAACTCCAGGTCCTTAAGCCAAGGACATAAGAATGTAAGAACATGAAATATACAAACAAGGCAGAGTAAATAGCACACACATACAGAGCAAATGCAGCAGAGCTAATGCATGGCAAACATTGATAACTGATCAATACATCTCAGTAAAGAAAAATGTTATTGTAGATATAGTCACAATCAGAAGAAATCTTAATTATGTAAGCAGAAGGACCCCGAAACAGCCATGTTTCGCATCAGTGTTGCGTCAGGGGGACCTGACACTGTACATATTTGTGAACAAGAGACAATTTTATATACTATTGAGCAGGATGGCTAGCACTAAACTCAAAGAGATTGCTAGCAACATTTCACACAACAAAGCGAGGAAAGACCACTAAAAAGAACCGGTGAGAAACATATAGATGCCCAAGGGGGGGGGGGGGGGGGGGGAGGGAAGGGGAGAACAGGCGGGGTGAGGAGGAGGGAAGGGGAGAAAACCGATAGAGAAGACAAAATAAAAAGAAATCAATTTGAGAAAACAAAGCAGGTGGAAGAGAAACTAATTAGGTTCTCTAAGGCGTATACAAGGAGGGCAGGAAGAAAGGGAGGGGAAAAAAGGGGGGGGGGAAGGGAAATGGCAGAAGGGCGAGGAACTGGAAGGGGGAGAGGAGGTGGGGGGCAGTGGGGTGTTTACATGTGTTAATATTTATACTTATATTTATACCTTAAATAGGAAATTCCTATAAGAGATGGATATAAATAATCTAGGGAGAAACAGAGAAAGAAAAGACAGTAAGGAGATGCACAGGAAGATAGGTCCTAAAATGCCAAGGGTCGATCAATATGACTTACAGAAACGGGTTTTCGCTTTACTTAAGTAGTGCAGCAAATACGTGATTGCATTAAGACAGGAGCCAGGTAAAGCAGTACTGGAAAATAAATATGGGCATGAGAAAACGAGCCAAAATAAAACAGCAGGTCACTCGCAGGTATGTAATAAAAAGGAAAGTTACCTTTCTCACTGGTTCTTTTTAGTGGTCTTTCCACGCTTTGTTGTGCGAAATGTTGCTAGCAATCTCTTCGAGTTTACTGCTAGCCATCCTGCTCAATACTATATAAAATTGTCTCTTGATGCGAATCATGGCCATGTCGGGGTCCTTGTGCTTATATAATTAAGATTTCTTCAATTATTGAACACCGCTGATTGTGACTATATCTACAATAAAAGTTTTCTTTACTGAGATGTATTAAATCAGTTATCAATGTTTGCCACGCATTAGCTCTGCTGCAGAACATAAGAACATGCCATACTGGGTCAGACCAGGGGTCCATCAAGCCCACTGACCAATCTAAGTCACAAGTACCTAGTAAGTACCCAAACATTAAACAAATCTCAAGCTACTATTGCTTATTAATTAATAGCAGTTTATGGATTTTTCCTCTAGTAACTTATCCAAACCTTTTTTAAACCCAGCTACACTAACTGCTGTAACCACATCCTCTGGCAATGAATTCCAGAGCTTAACTAGGCTCTGAGTGAAAAATAATTTTTTTTTTATTTGTTTTAAATAAGCTACTTGCTAACTTCATGGACTGCCCCCAGTCCTTCTATTATCTGAGAGAGTAAATAACCAATTTATATTAACTTGTTCAAGTCCTTTCATGATTTAGTAGACCTCTATCATATCCCCCCTCAGCTGTCTCTTCTCCAAACTGAACAGCCCTAACTTCCTTAGCCTTTCCTCATAGGGCAGCCGTTCCATATCCCTTACCATTTTGGTCTCCCTTCTCTGCACTTTCTCCAGTGTAACTATGTCTTTTTGGAGATGTGCAGACCAGAACTGCACATACTATTCAAGATATGGTCTCACGATGGAGCGATACAGAGGCATTATGACATCTATGGTTTTTTTGGCCATTTCCTTCCTAATATTTTAGTTGTATTGAGAATCTGCAGTATTTGCACAGAACACATTTCAAACTTCAGATCCAATAGAGAAGAATATTATCTTTTAACTGTGAAGGAATTGTACCAACAGCACTTGCTTTGCCATTTCCAATACTGGAGAATCCTTCTGGCTGAAACCATTTCAGGCTGAGGCGTTTAAGCAGTAGAAGTAGCTTTGGGGATTCTCTTCTGCTTGTAGGATGTCTTTTCAGAAGTGCTGTCAATATTGTTCTGCGGTGCGGCCCAGTCATTTCCAGGCTCTTTTTTTACCTCCCTATACCCTGCACTGCCGTCTGGATTGGCAGCCTGATAGGCAGCTTGGGCTTCTCCAGCCAGCAGGTTACCAAGGTTACCTGCTACTTGTGCTGCATGCTCAAAATGAGTTAAAAATAACTGCCTGGATCCTCCCCGGGAACAAATTTCAAAGGGCTGGGGTTAAGGCAACCAGCTAGTCAGAGACCGTATAGTCTGAGCAATCTGGGCGAGGGGGGCTTCATGCTCTTCCAGCCTTTCGTGCAGTATTTGGTGTTGGTTCCACTGACTCTGGACTATGGATTGTGACTGCTGTTGTCCCTCAATTAGGCTTGCAGCAGGTGCTCCATTTTCCCAGAGAAGATTTTTTTTCCTGAAGAAAATCCCACTCTGCCACCACTTGTGGGAATCCAGTCTAGATTTTCTCTCTTTCTTTCTTTTTACCTCTCAAAGCTGGGGTTTGAGAAGTAAAACTTTGCCCGGACAGCAGCCAAAAATGGACCCCATAACATATAGCATATCATAAGTTAGTCATTTAAAAATAAACGGAACACAGTTACTAAGAACATAAAAGTATCAGAAAAATTAACAAACAAATCCATTCCTAAAACTCTATAAAGCATCCAACACTAACAGGCCGATACAGTAAAATATGTGGGAGAGCGGGCGCTCCGTGTTGAGCGCCCGCTCTCCCGACATGCACCCAGGCACCTCTCCTGGGTGCGCTATTCTGTATTTAAATGAGGTGGTATGCTTATAAGGAGGAGTTAGGAACAATAGCGCATCCCTAGCACCTCCTTATTAGCGGTAAGGGTGGCTGTCTGACAACTGATGCTCTATTTACTGGCGTCGGTTCTCAAATCCGCTGACAGCCACGGGTTAGGTAAACAGACACCGATAAAATTGAGCGTCTGTTTTTCTAACCTGCTGACCGGCAGGCAGATTTGTTTTTACTTTTTTTTCTTTAAGCTTTGGTTCCTCTGACTTAATATTGCTAGGATATTAAGTCAGAGGATGTACAGAAAAGCAGTATTTTCTGCTTTTCTCTACACTTTACCGGGTTGCTCAGAAATTAACGCCCGCCCTTGGGTAGGCGTTAAGTTCTGAGCGTAAAATGTGCAGCTTGGCTGCACATTTTACTTTGAGTATCCTGGTGATTAACTAATAGCCTCATCAACATGCATTTGCATGTGATGAGCGCTATTAATTTTTGGGCGGGGTTGGCCGCATGTTTTCGATGCGTTAAACCCCTTACTGTATAAGGGGTAATAGACATGCATCGAAAATGCGTGGCCAATTGCAGGGTAAATGGTACGCTCGGCTGAGTGCACTTTACTGTGTTGAGTTGTAAGTCAGCAAGAATAGCAAAGCACCACTTATCTATTTATTTATTTATTTATAGTACTTTCTACCCTGCCCAGTTACCAGAAACCTGTATCTCTGTTATAAGAAACTGGAGCTTGTTCTGCTTAAGAGCAGTAATTATTTTCTTGGTGTTTGTGTTGCAATATGTACAATAACTCACAGAGGGCAATGCAGAAGTACAAAGCAGAAAAATAATGGACCTATTTTATAGCTAATATACTAGGCATATGGAGCATAAAACAATAAACAAATATTTCTCTGCTATTATTAAGATGAGCCAGAAGAGGCTTCTGGAGACTTCCACTAGGCTGGTCATGGAGCTAGTGATAAAAACATTGGAATCTAATATGCACGTCAAGCTGACAAATACATTTCAGGAATGTTGGGGCTGAACTAGACTTGCATCAGGACTTAAATCAGGGTTTCAAGCTGCTTTGTGTAGCATCATGCCAGTGTCCAGCATCAAGCGTTCAAGCAACCCTTCAGAGAGCACCTTCATTCTTTGTAGCCACTGGACCGAAGCAAATCATGCACGATTACACTCACTTTATTTATTATTTATTTATTTAGAATTTTTATATACCGAAATTCTTGTTGGGAAACAAATCAGTCCGGTTTACAGGTAACAACAATAATGCCACGGGACGGGAAACAGTGCCCCTGGCTTTACAAGAAACATATTAAACAAGGCTTTACATGAAACATAATGAACAGTAACGATTCAAAGAATCTACATAAGGTAACTTCTCTGGGTTAGGGACAAACTTGATGGTTTTAGATAAAGATGAACTAAGGCTGGTTAAAATATAACTTGGTTAGATTTCCCTGAAGTGTACACAATAAATACAATATAAAAATAAAATAAAAATTGGAATTGAAATTAACTACTTAAATGAGGTAAAAATACAATACAATAACATGTAACAGATAAATTAAAATAGCGAAGGCAGTTTGTGTAACGTAGTCTTTTGGGTGGTGAAGTCCGGATCTACCAGATCAAGCAAATGACAATTTGCCCTTGTGAAGAAAATGTGTATATTGCATCCTAACCGTGCCAGTTTGAATTCTTTTCCTGCTCTTTATCGTTTAAATTTAATGCTTCAGTAAAACAAATGGGTGCCCCTGAATATACCGGGATAAGTTACAGTTACCCTGGCTAATTTAGACCTGCCCTATGGCAAGTCTAGAGTTAGCCGTTTAAGCTCACCAGCTGACCTCCGAATATCGGAGATAGCCAGTTATCTTAACCGGCTAACTCACCTCCTACCGGAACAACTGCTTCTCGCCCCAGGAACGCCTCTGACTTACCCGGCTCAATTCTAGCAGCATAATTCGTTATCCGGCTAGATTTTAGCCAGACAAGCATTGCACAGAGATGCTTTCGTCCTGTGTCAACGACTTAAGTCCACTTGACTAAGTGAGGATTTATAAGTAGTCACGCATTGCAACTGATGAAGTTTGTTATGAAACAACGGCCGCTGTTGGGCTTGGATCACAGTTAACCTACCAGGACTGTTATTTTTGAAGGAAAGGTTTTTAGATAGCAACTTAAACATTTACTAGAAAAGTTTCCAGCTGGGCCGCATATAATTGAGCTGTGCGGGTGGCCCATGCAATGCAGGGCACACTGTCAGGCTTGCTGATGCGGCATTAATGTATAAACAACATCACTATAGATGCAAGATGATTTTACATAAAATTGTCTAGCATTTAGTGTTTCCCTATATAATTTGGATTGATTGCTTTGGGATTCAGGGCTCTTCTGGATATTCTTTTTAAATATGTATCCCATATTTTTTTCTTTTTTTTTTAATTTTAAATTTATAAATGTACTCAATACATTTCAAGAAAATACTTGAATTTGCAAGCAGACAAAAGATAACAAAGTGAAAAGAATAGAAAAAACTGAAGAAACATCCTCTACATGTTAACTTCTCAAATAGTGGAGGATCCAAACACAACCACAGGAATAATTTTTTCTAAACTATGAAATAGTATCCCATAGTTTCTAATACACCTGAACCTAAAATGGGATTAATGCTCTATCATGTTCTTCTCCACAGCTCTAACAGGGTATTTCTTCCTATTTTCCCAATCGAATGTACCTTGAGTCACTACTGTTGCGCGTCCCGGCCTCGTGGGTGCCGCGACCGGGCCTGCTCACCTCGCACTGCCCTCAACCAGTGCCGGCCGCTCACCATGGCCTGCCTCGACTTCCTCCTCGCTATAGGCCTCGCAGCGGAGCTCATGCCAGGGCTCCGCATCTTCAGCCGCCTTGTCCCCACCCCTAGTTGCACACACAGCCGACGTCTCACTATTTAAAGGGCCAAGCGCGGGAAACCCGACCTGGACGCAAAGTGATGACATCACTTAGACTGACTATAAATAGCAGGGCCCTGTCCCCAGGACCTCGCCTTGGCAATCGGATCAATACCGTTGGTGTAGTAGTTTGCCTTATCCTCTGTTCCAGTGTCTCTTTATTTCAGCGTCTCCTTGATCCAGCGTCTCCTTGTGCCTGAGACTCCATGGGTTCCTGTATCCTTAGGTAGTACCTCTTCGGACTGATCTCAGGTACTGACCTCTGCCTGCCTGACCATTCTCTTGTCTGCTGCCTGGAACTGACCACTGCCTGCCTGACCATTCTCTTGTCTACCACCTGGAACTGACCCTTGCTTGCCTTGACTACGCTCGGACTGACCTTGGTATTGACCCCTGCTTTGGCTGACTACTCTTGGACTGACACTCTGGCTTTGACCATTGTGCTTCATTCGGACACTCTCTTCTGGCCTATTGTGACCATCCGCGGCTCTCTCCTGACTAGATCCGCAGGCGCTACCTGTTCTGCCCGGAGGACCTTCTTGAAATGCTACCTCCCTGAGGTCTCCGGAGCTTCTAGTCCGGATCTAGTCCATCCACTCTGCATTAGCCGTGCACCCTTGCTTTTAGTGGACACACCCCTCCGCTACCTCTCCGGGAGATTGTCTGAGGCCCACCTAAGTCCAGGCGGTCTGGGTACCCAAGGGCTCAACCTGCGGAAACCCCGGACTGTTATTGCTGAAGCTCCAGTTAGCCTCTGTCTCCTAGTGTGCTCCGCCTCCTGGTGGCAGGCGCTCTTTTAGTTCTGACCAGAGGGCCGTACCAATCCTGCACCAGGACAAGGGTCCACCTCCAGCGCAACAGGTTGCCAATGCCATGGACCCGGCGGAGTCGTCTGCTTTGCAGGCCATCCCTGGTCTGGCTACTCATGTCCGAGCACAACAACGGTTCCTGGAAGTATTGACCTCATCCGTGGAAAGGATGCGTTCTCAACTGGAAGAATCTGCCATGGCCAACCCAGGGGTCCTCGCCATACTTGCCCTCATGGGCACCACTGGCCCTCCCAGCTCCACCCCATTTTAATGGAGATCCGCACCTCTGTTGAAGCTTCATAAATCAATGTTATATGCAGTTCTCACTGCAACCCTCACTTTTTCCTGACGAGGCAACTAAGATCACCTTCATCCTGTCACGCCTTGAGGGGAAGGCCCTGGCATGGGCTTCCCCACTCTGGGAGTGTTCCGATGCAATTCTTCACCAGCTCCCTCAGTTCATCTCTGTCTTCCGACGTACCTTCGAGGACCCAGGTTGACAGGCGATCGCTGGCCACCACCTACTTCACCTCCGTCAAGGTTCGCATTTGCTCGCTGAATACACAGTGGAGTTCAGAACTCTAGCAACTAGACATGTGAATCGTTTTCCATATCGTCTTAACGATAGAAATTGTGTGGCAGGAGAAGAAAATCGTGTTTGGCACGATTATTTCGTTGAAAAATCGTTAAAAATCGTTTTTTCCGATTAGTGCGCACTAACTCGAATTAGTGCGCACTAACTCCCCATTAGTGCGCACTAACTCGAGTTAGTGCGCACTAACTCAAAATGATACAAATAGACACTTTCCAGGTCACTGAAGGTCAGTTAGGAATGAATATGTGTTCCTATTGGCTGGCAGCCCTCTTATCTATTGATGTTACCAAGGTTACCACTGAGGTGATGGTTGGGGGGATGGGAAATGGAACTGGAAAATCATGAACACCAACAGAAAATGAAACAAAGTGTTCACACTTCCCAGGTCAGTAAAGGTCACTTAGGAATGAATATGTATTCCTATTGGCTGGCTGTGCTCTTATCTATTGATGTTACCAAGGTTACCACTGAGGTAATGGTTGGGGGGATGTGAAATGGAAACAGTTGGAAGCTTGACAAAAAAAGTAATGTGATGATCAGCACTCACGTGACTAGAACTTCTTTGTTTATTATTTTTGTTAGCAGACACGTGCATGTTGAATTTGCCAATCACTGTGCATTTTAGAAAGGTGGTCCTGGCTGGAACTGTACACAGTTCAAATATATGTAATTGATTGTTGGTAAGTGTATTTTTTAAGTAGCCACACTGGCACAAGTATGTTTACTTTTCCTCCTACTTAACTCACTAGCTCAGCTTTGTAAGAAGGGCTTCTCTGCTTGAGTGAGGGTCAGGCAGCTCCCCCCTGTCTGTGAAGCCAGCCTCTCACTAGTAATGCAGGGAGGGAGCTGTCTCAGACTTCACCATCCTCCCTCCCCCCCTCACCCACACACCATTCACTAGCTGGGACATGGGGGAAGTCAGGAGTGAGGGTCAGGCAGCTCCCCCCTGTCTGTGAAGCCAGCCTCTCACTAGTAATGCAGGGAGGGAGCTGTCTCAGACTTCACCATCCTCCTCCCCCCCCCCCCCTCACCCACACACCATTCACTAGCTGGGACATGGGGGAAGTCAGGAGTGAGGGTCAGGCAGCTCCCCCCTGTCTGTGAAGCCAGCCTCTCACTAGTAATGCAGGGAGGGAGCTGTCTCAGACTTCACCATCCTCCCCCCCCCCCCCTCACCCACACACCATTCACTAGCTGGGACATGGGGGAAGTCAGGAGTGAGGGTCAGGCAGCTCCCCCCTGTCTGTGAAGCCAGCCTCTCACTAGTAATGCAGGGAGGGAGCTGTCTCAGACTTCACCATCCTCCTCCCCCCCCCCCCCCTCACCCACACACCATTCACTAGCTGGGACATGGGGGAAGTCAGGAGTGAGGGTCAGGCAGCTCCCCCCTGTCTGTGAAGCCAGCCTCTCACTAGTAATGCAGGGAGGGAGCTGTCTCAGACTTCACCATCCTCCTCCCCCCCCCCCCCTCACCCACACACCATTCACTAGCTGGGACATGGGGGAAGTCAGGAGTGAGGGTCAGGCAGCTCCCCCCTGTCTGTGAAGCCATCCTCTCACTAGTAATGCAGGGAGGGAGCTGTCTCAGACTTCACCATCCTCCCCCCCCCCCTCACCCACACACCATTCACTAGCTGGGACATGGGGGAAGTCAGGAGTGAGGGTCAGGCAGCTCCCCCCTGTCTGTGAAGCCAGCCTCTCACTAGTAATGCAGGGAGGGAGCTGTCTCAGACTTCACCATCCTCCCCCCCCCCCTCACCCACACACCATTCACTAGCTGGGACATGGGGGAAGTCAGGAGTGAGGGTCAGGCAGCTCCCCCCTGTCTGTGAAGCCAGTCTCTCACTAGTAATGCAGGGAGGGAGCTGTCTCAGACTTCACCATCCTCCTCCCCCCCCCCCTCACCCACACACCATTCACTAGCTGGGACATGGGGGAAGTCAGGAGTGAGGGTCAGGCAGCTCCCCCCTGTCTGTGAAGCCAGCCTCTCACTAGTAATGCAGGGAGGGAGCTGTCTCAGACTTCACCATCCTCCCTCCCCCCCTCACCCACACACCATTCACTAGCTGGGACATGGGGGAAGTCAGGAGTGAGGGTCAGGCAGCTCCTCCCTGTCTGTGAAGCCAGCCTCTCACTAGTAATGCAGGGAGGGAGCTGTCTCAGACTTCACCATCCTCCTCTCCCCCCCCCCCCTCACCCACACACCATTCACTAGCTGGGACATGGGGGAAGTCAGGAGTGAGGGTCAGGCAGCTCCCCCCTGTCTGTGAAGCCAGCCTCTCACTAGTAATGCAGGGAGGGAGCTGTCTCAGACTTCACCATCCTCCCCCCCCCCCTCACCCACACACCATTCACTAGCTGGGACATGGGGGAAGTCAGGAGTGAGGGTCAGGCAGCTCCCCCCTGTCTGTGAAGCCAGCCTCTCACTAGTAATGCAGGGAGGGAGCTGTCTCAGACTTCACCATCCCCCTCCCCCCCCCCCCCCCTCACCCACACACCATTCACTAGCTGGGACATGGGGGAAGTCAGGAGTGAGGGTCAAGCAGCTCCCCCCTGTCTGTGAAGCCAGCCTCTCACTAGTAATGCAGGGAGGGAGCTGTCTCAGACTTCACCATCCTCCCCCCCCCCCCCCCTCACCCACACACCATTCACTAGCTGGGACATGGGGGAAGTCAGGAGTGAGGGTCAGGCAGCTCCCCCCTGTCTGTGAAACCAGCCTCTCACTAGTAATGCAGGGAGGGAGCTGTCTCAGACTGGTATCAGGGTTAGGGCACTGTGTGCAGGAAGATCACAACACTCCTGGTATTAATAGGGATAGGGCACTGTAAGAGATGACTGTAGTAGATTGAATAAAGATCTGATGTTTCTGCTCTCCTCACACCAAACAAAAACAACACACAAGCAGAGAAGCCCTTCTTACAAAGCTGAGCTAGTGAGTTAAGTAGGAGGAAAAGTAAACATACTTGTGCCAGTGTGGCTACTTAAAAAATACACTTACCAACAATCAATTACATATATTTGAACTGTGTACAGTTCCAGCCAGGACCACCTTTCTAAAATGCACAGTGATTGGCAAATTCAACATGCACTAGCATTTCAGGTGCCTGCTAACAAAAATAATAAACAAACAAGTTCTAGTCACGTGAGTGCTGATCATTACATTACTTTTTTTGTCAAGCTTCCAACTGTTTCCATTTCACATCCCCCCAACCATTACCTCAGTGTTAGCCTTGGTAACATCAATAGATAAGAGCACAGCCAGCCAATAGGAATACATACATACATATTCATTCCTAAGTGACCTTTACTGACCTGGGAAGTGTGAACACTTTGTTTCATTTTCTGTTGGTGTTCGTTAGTTTCCAGTTCCATTTCCCATCCCCCCAACCATCACCTCAGTGGTAACCTTGGTAACATCAATAGATAAGAGGGCAGCCAGCCAATAGGAACACATATTCATTCCTAACTGACCTTCAGTGACCTGGAAAGTGTTTATTTGTATCATTTAACGATATTAACGATATTAACGATATTAACGATTTTTAACGATAAATCGTTAGAATTTCTATTGTATCGTGTTCTATAACGATTTAAGACGATATTAACATTATCGGACGATAATTTTAATCGTTGAAAAACGATTCACATCCCTACTAGCAACTGAGTTGGGTTGGCAAGAAGACTGCCTGTGGGCACTCTACCTCGAGGGACTGTCCCCTGCCCTTAAAGATGAGCTAGCTGCCTGCGAGATCCCTGTATCTCTGGAGGACCTGATTTCCCTGGTCAGTAGAATCAACTACCGTTTTAGGCAACGACATCAGGAGATAAGAGCTCTCTGACCTTCTACTCCATAGCCACTCCGTTCAGTGAGTCCCCGGTTCAAGGCCTTATCAATGGCCCTTCAACCACCTGAGGAACCAATGCAAATCAACTGAGGCCGCCTGACTCCAGAGGAGCGTCTCCGACATAGAAAATAGGGCCTATGCTTGTATTGCGGGGGTTGCGAACATGTCCTCCAGACTTGTCCTGTGCTTCTGGGAAACTCCAAAGCCTGAACCCGGCGAGGGTCCCGAGCTTGGGCGCTACAGTTTCTGGCCCTCAACTGTTGCTGCCTATCTCCCTCCTTAGGGAGTCATGTTCATTCACCACCACTGCCCTCATGGACACTGGGATGAGTGGAAATTTCATTTTAGAAGAGATCGTCACACTCCTTAGGATACCTGTCCAACCACTAGAGGTCCCACTACGCATCGCCTCAATTCAAGGAGAACCTTTCTCTGATCAGATCACTCATCGTACTGTGGCCTTTTGCCTCACCATCGGGACCCTCTATGATGAGGAGATCTCCCTTCTGATCTTGAAACAATCAACGCACCCTGTGGTCCTTGGACTTCCTTGGCTCTAACTACATGCGCCCCAATTTGACTGGCAATCCCTGCAACTCACCCAGTGGGGTCCTTGATGTCAAACCCACTGTTTACGGCAAGTGTCTCCATCCATGACTGTCCTAAACTCTACAACCCTCCAGGGGTTGCCTGCTCCATATTTGGAATTCAAAGACCTGTTCTCCAAATACAACGCCGATATACTGCCTCCACTCCGAGAGTTCAACTGTCCCATAGAACTTCTACCTGGAACCAATCCTCCAAAGGGTAGAACCTATCCTCTTTCACTCCCAGAAACCCAAGTGATGTCAGCATACATCAAGGAAAATTTGACCAAGGGGTTCATAAGACCCTCAACTTCCTTGGCAGGTGCCGGGTTCTTCTTTGTAAAGAAAAAGGATGGCAGTCTCAGACCATGTATAGACTACAGAGGTTTGAATGCAGTAACCCGTAAGGACTGATATCCACTGCCACTTATCAGTGAACTGTTCGACCGCCTACAAGGAACTCAAGTATTTACCAAACTAGATCTACGTGGGGCATATAATCTAGTACGGATCCAACCAGAGGACATCTGGAAAACCGCCTTCAACACAAGAGACAGACACTATGAGTACACAGTAATGCCCTTCGGGCTTTGCAACACCCCTGCAGTCTTCCAGCGGCTAATGAATGAGATTTTTCGGGACCTTTTGTACTCATCCGTTGTAGTATATCTCGACGATATATTAATCTTCTCCAAAGATCTGAAGTCTCATCATTCCCACGTTCAAACAGTCCTCCAGTGTCTCAGAGACCACCATCTCTATGCTAAATTAGAGAACTGTATTTTCAAGCAACCCAGTCTCCCATTTCTGGGCTATATTATCTCCAATTGCAGTTTCACTGTTAGGAGTTAGCAGTCTACTAGGGCAGTTAGCAGTCTACTAGGGCAGTTAACAATCCTAACAGATTGCTAACTGCTACTAGGGAGTTAGCAATCTGTTAGGAGCTGCTATCTGTTGGGAGTAGCAATCAGATAGGAGTTAGCAATCTGTTGTTATTTAGGAGAGTTGTGGGTGGATCCTTGGACCAGGGGTAGATGACCACGCCCCCAGGGGAAGATCCCGAGAGGAACCACCGGTCAGGCTCAGAGTATGGAGACAGACACACACTAGTTCTTTTATTAGACAGTATACTGAACACCAGAGGTGGCAGTAGTGAGCTGGAATGCCCAGCTGGGCTGTAGTCCCTCAGATACTGGAACAGCGATTCCTGGAGGCTGAGCTGTAGAGAAACTGAAATATAGTGAGTAGGCAGGGTATGTAGAGTTCATGTACCAAACCTGATGGTAACACTCACACAATGTCTCATAGAAGCCCAGAAGCTGGAATGTATAGGCCCTCGAGGAGCGAGTACCTGGTTCCAGGGAAAGCTCTGAGAGAGCGATGGTAACTCACTGATGTAGTTGGCAGTGATGACATCCAGGCAGAAGAGAATACGGAGCAAGTCGGGGAACGAGGGCCCTTGAGGAGCGAGTACCGGTTCCAGACTGTCACCTGAAAAACAAGGGAGAGAGCGAGGCCCCCGAGGAAGGGTACCCCTGGTAAGTCCAAGGAGGCAGAGTAGCTTGGAATCCGAAGCGAGTCCGTTCCGTTCCTTGCTAACTCAATCTGTTAGCAAATTCTAAGACCTTATATATCCGTCGCGGGTGACGTCATCTCAGAGGGATGCCCCTGAGGTTCACGCCATTGCCAGTACTTCAGTCGGGGCTGTGCCGCATGCACACCCTTAGGCCTCCAGGAAACATGGCAGGTTGCAGCGTCTAGCCGGTCTGTTGACGCCGGAGGACTTCGGCAGGAGGACGCCGCGGCAGCCAATCTTCCTGCGGTTGAAGAGGGAGGCGCCAAAGAGGTAAGGAGGGCGGAGAGAGGGCGTCGGGAAACGACAGGCACAACATTCACCTTGGACCCCGACAAACTCCAGGGTATTCGAGATTGGCCCCAACCAGTGGGTCTCCGAGACCTACAGAGATTCCTTTGCTTCACAAATTACTATCAAAACTTCATCACCAATTACTCCATGCTGCTATGACCAGGAAAGAATGTGATCCTTGAGTAAGGAGCCCTAAGGCTCACTCAGTGTTTCATGCCTTGAAAGAGGCTTTATGTACTGGCTCGTGTCTATGCCACCCGGATCCTAACCGCCCCTTCATAGTTGAAGTCGATGCATCCGCTATTGGTGCAGGAGCAGTCTTGAGCCAATACTCCACCAAGGGAACCCTAGTTCCATGTTCCTTTTACTCACATAAATTCTCCTCCACAGAATAGAACTATACCATAGGATACCGTGAGCTCCTAGCAGTGAAACTTGCCCTACAGGAATGGCTTCCCTTGCTTGAAGGGGCACAACACATGATATTCACCGACCACAAAAATCTGGAAAATTTAAAGGAGGCCCAGCTCCTTAACCCACGACAAGCCCGCTGGGCCCTATTCTTTGCACGTTTCAACTTCGAGCTCTACTATCACCCAAAGGCAAAAGAAATCTCTGGGCAGACGCACTTTCTTGCTCCATTAAGCCAGAAGACACACCCGAGACTCCCAGGCTCATCATTGACCCAGTCTGCATATCCATTGCCGCCACCAGTGCCAACCAGGAAGACGGTGGTCCCCCGCCCTCACCGCAATGGGTGCTACATTGGGCTCATGACTCCAAGCTGGCTGGTCACCCCGGTCGAACCCAAACTCTTGAAATGCTCCAAAGGCACTATTGGTAGCCGGGTATGATAAAAGACTCCCGAGAATACGTGGACTCCTGTCCAATTTGTGCACAGCAAAAAACCCCCACTGGCCGCCCATGGGGCTTCTTCAACCACTTCCTGCGCCCACCGAGCCATGGTCTAGTCTGTCCACAGATTTTATCGTAGATCTACCTCCTTCAAAAGGAAATACTGTAATCTGGGTCATCATTGTCCATTTCTCAAAGATGGCCCAACTTGTCCCATTACCTGGACTCCCATCAGCTCCAGAGTTAGCTTGTCTCTTCCTAACCCACGTATTTCGTGTACATGGACTACCACAAGAAATTGTCTCCAACCGCAGTCCTCAATTTGCCGCTAAATATTGGAAGTCTCTCTGTAAAAAGTTCAATATCTCATTAAACTTAACATCAGCATATCATCCGCAAGCAAATGGTCAGGCCGAGAGGACTAATCGGTGTTAGGTTTATGGCATATTGTGGACTCTTGGTCGAAGTGGTAATGATTCCTCCCAGGGGGAGGGGCCCATGGGGAATCACAGTGATAGACTAGACTCAATAGCAAGCGGACACAGAGGAAAGAAAGCTGTATTATACTGCTGTGGTGAAGATGATCCTTGTCCGAGGAATGGACAGTGCTGTAGTCCAGCGATATCACAGAAAAGCTCCAGATAGTCTCAGTAGTAATGTAGTTGATGATCTCACCCAGATGTAGCGAAGGTCTGGTAATGTTCCGCAGCGTGGGATAGGCCGTGAACCTGAAGGGTGGAGCGAGGGGAGCTTGGAGCGTAGTAGTACTCACAAGGTAGCAGCGATGATAGCTTCCTTCGGTAGTTGAGTGAAGAGAAGGACCCTTGGTCCGAGGTTCAGAATACCCAGAGCAGGATAGCCCTCAAGGAGCGAGTACCTAGAAGCACCGAGGGTACCTGGAATAAAGCAGACAAGACCCCCAAGGGGACAGGTGTCCTGATGATTAGGCTGAATAACCCTGAAGGACAAGTAGAAGCGAGAGGCCGCCGAGGAGCGGGTACCCTGAGCTTCAGTAGGTAGCGAAATACCCGGGAGGGTAGTGAGGAATCCAAGCGAGCAGCTTAGAAGCGTTCAGAGTAGCAAAACCGAATCCTTGCTAACTCTTTGTATTGGAGCGGAGTGAAGGTTTAAATACCCGGAGGTACTGACGTCATGCTGTGGGGCCGCTCCCGAGGTTCCCGCCATGACGTGTTTAAGAATGTGGGCAGCGTGCGCGCGCACACTCGCGCGCGCCCTAGGAGGCCTCAGGAACAAGCATGGCGGACGGGGATGCCCATGCTGGTTCGGAGACACCGAGGGGTTCAGCAAACAGCAGCGGAGGCAGCCATCCTTCTGAAGGAGGAGGATAAAGGTAAAAGAGAGGTGAGGCAGAGCGGTTGCAGCCATCTGCGACCGACAGACGCAACAATCGGTCATTGAAGACCTTCCTGCGATCGTATGTCAACGATCAGCAAGATGACTGGGCTGACCTCCTGCCATGGGCAGAGCTATCCCATAATACACATATCGCTTCTGCCACGGAAATGTCCCCCTTCGCTGTAGTCTTCGGTCATCAACCTCATAAATCCCTACCAGTTCCACTCACTGTACCCTCACCTGCAGCCCAATCTACAGCACAAACCATATGCAGGCTCTGGAACCAAGGGAAGGAACGGATTTGCCAAGCAGCTGAACGGGCCAAGCGTTTTACAGACACTCATCATCGGACCGCGCCTCTGTTCCAGCCTGGACAGAAAGTCTGGCTTAGCACTAAGCACATTCAGTTATGATTGCCTTCCCAACAGCTAGCGCCCAAGTATATTGGTCCATTTCCCATCCTTCGACGCATAAGAGCAGTCACCTACCAGTTACAACTTCCAGCTTCCATGGGAATTCACAACACGTTCCACATGTCGCTACTTAAACCTTTAGTCCTATCCTAGCCTTCCCGAAGGCCTCCTCCACCTACGCAGCATGCGGCGGAACCTGAGAACACCTTACAGGTCAAAGAAGTTCTGGACGTCCGACGCTGTTGAGGCCACTGGGAGTACCTCCTGTCATGGGAGGGCTTCGGCCCAGAGGAAAACTCTTGGGAGCCCTTCCACCATATTTTTGACAAGAACATGCTCCAGGACTTCCACCGAGACCACCCGGAGAAACCCAGACTGCTAAGGGGGAGGCCTAGAAGGGGGGGTACTGTTGCACATCCTGGCTGAGTGTGTGCCGTAACAGGGCCTGCTCACCTCGCACTGCACTCAACCAGTGCCGGCCTTGCCACTGCCGCCAGTTCCCAGCGTTCCCAATGCTCACCGCGGCCTGCCTCGACTTCCTCCTCACTTCAGGCCTCACAGCGGAGCTCCCACCGGGGCTCCGAGTCTTCGGCCACCTCGTCCCTGCCCCTAGGCGCGCACGCGACCGACATCTCGCTATTTAAAGGGCCAAGCGCAAGAAACCCGACGTGAATGTGAAGTGATGGCATCACTTAGCCTGACTATAAATAGCGAGAAACTGTCCCTAGGACCTCACCTTGGCAATCGGGTCGACACTGTTGGTGTAGTAGTTTGCCTTATCCTGTGTTCCAGTGTCTCCTTGTTCCAGCGACTCCTTGTTCCAGCATCTCCGTGTTCCAGTGCCTCCTTGTGCCTGAGTCTCCGTGTGTTCCTGCATCCTTACTCAGGTAGTACCTCTCCGGACTGATCTCTGGTACTGATCTCTGCCTGCCTGACCATTTTCTTGCCTGCTGCCTGGAACTGACCACTGCCTGCCTGACCATTCTCTTGTCTGCCACCTGGAACTGACCCTCACTTGCCTTGACTATGCTTGGACTGACCTTGGTATTGACCCCTGCTTTGGCTGACTACTCTTGGACTGATACTCTGGCTCTGAACCTTGCGCTTCACTCGGACACTCTCTTCTGGCCTACTGTGACTACCAGACCAACCTGCTTGGAATCTACTCGCGGCTCTCACCTGACTAGATCCGAAGGCGCTACCTGCCTCGCCCGGAAAACCTTCCTAAACTGTTACCTCCCTGAGGTCTCCGGAGCTTCCAGTTCGAGTCTAGTCCATCCACTCTGCATCAGCCGCGCACCCTTACTCGTGGTGGGCACACCCCTCTGCTACCTGCCTGGGAGACCATCCGAGGCCCACCTACGTCCAGGCGGTCCGGGTACCCAAGGGCTCAACCTGCGGAACCCCAGACTGTTATTGGTGAAGCTCCAGCTAGCCTCTGTCTCCTCGTGTGCTCCGCCTCCTGGTGGCAGGCGCTCTCTGGGTCCGACCAGTAGGCCGTACCGATCCTGTACCAGACCAAGGGACCACCTCCAGCACAACAACTACAAGCAGCTGCAGTATTGCAGGAGGGATATAACCAACCCAATGTCTTAACACTTCAGAGAGCTAAAGTATCGGACTTTACTATTAACTACCATTCTGTCTGAATGGCATATTGGAACATTATCCTTAGTTCCAATATGCTAGGGAGACTATATTCCTGTAACAGGAGTAAGCAACTGATTTTATCTCTAATCAACTTGTTTAACAAAAGAGCAAAATTGCCTTTAGATTTCAACAATCTGTGTTGAGCAGCTATTAAAAGGTATGGCCATGCCATTTCACAGATTTGAGCTGGCAAAAGTCCTAAACAACTCCCATGCAAACTGCAAACTCCAATCATAGGAACAGAGTTGGCTGCTGCACCTACAAGATATTTTAATTTTGAGTATCTACAAACTGAGACATATGGCAAATGGGACACCGTTCAGTTTTGTTATCCCAGAAGTAGCAAGGCCTACGTGACAAGCAGGACATTTTCCAAGAGATAAGGAGTGTGCTGACCAGTCATAAAATATTAGGGATGTGAATCGTTTTTTGACGATTTAAAATATCGTCCGATATATTTTAAATCGTCAAAAAATCGTTAGGGCCACGATACAATACCAATTCCCCCGATTTATCGTTAAAAAATCGTAAATCGGGGGAAGGGGGAGGGCAGGAAAACCGGCACACTAAAACCCCCTAAAACCCACCCCCGACCCTTTAAATTAAATCCCCCACCCTCCCGAACCCCCCCCCAATGCTTTAAATTACCTGGGGATCCGGCGGTGGTCCAGAACGGCGGCGGTCCGGAACGGCCCCCTCAATAGAATCGTGTTGTCTTCAGCCGGCGCCATTTTTCAAAATGGCCGCCGCAAAATGGCGGCAGCCATAGACAAAAACGATTCGACGGAGGAGGTCGTTCCGGACCCCCGCTGGACTTTTGGCAAGTCTTGTGGGGGTCAGGAGGCCCCCCCAAGCTGGCCAAAAGTTTCCTGGGAGTCCAGCGGGGTTCCGGGAGCGATTTCTTGCCGCGAATCGTTTTCGTACAGAAAATGGCGCCGGCAGGAGATCGAGTGCAGGAGGTCGTTCAGCGGCGGTCCGGAACCCCCGCTGAACGACCTCCTGCAGTCGATCTCCTGCCGGCGCCATTTTCCATACGAAAACGATTCGCGGCAAGAAATCGCTCCCAGAACCCCGCTGGACTCCCAGGAAACTTTTGGCCAGCTTGGGGGGGCCTCCTGACCCCCACAAGACTTGCCAAAAGTTCAGCAGGGGTCCGGAACGACCTCCTCCGTCGAATCGTTTTTGTCTATGGCCGCCGCCATTTTGCGGCGGCCATTTTGAAAAATGGCGCCGGCTGAAGACAACACGATTCTATTGAGGGGGCCGTTCCGGACCGCCGCCGTTCTGGACCACCGCCGGATCCCCAGGTAATTTAAAGCATTTGGGGGGGGTTCGGGAGGGTGGGGGATTTAATTTAAAGGGTCGGGGTGGGTTTTAGGGGGTTTAGTGTGCCGGCTCACGATTTTAACGATTTTTCACGATATTTTACACACCCAAACGGCAACAATACGATTCCCTCCCCCTCCCAGCCGAAATCGATCGTTAAGACGATCGAGGACACGATTCACATCTCTATAAAATATACATCCATGCTATTTTTACAGAAATATCTAACTATAATAAAAAGAAAGTTGCACTGCACTTGTATCACCAGTAAACAAATTGAACTCTGCCCCTCCCTCCTTGTACTCTCCAGCTCTGCCTCACTCTCCAGCTCTGCTCCTCTCTGTATGGGAATTGAGTTCTGCCCCTCTCTCTGCATGTACTCTTCAGCTCCGCCCCTCTTTCTCTGTCTTGTCCAATCCACTGATTACTACCACATATGGAAATGGAGCTCCACCCCTCTCTCTGGCTGTACTCTCCAACTCTGCCTCTGTCTCTTTCTGAATTGTGCAATCCCCTCTCTACTACCACACAGTACACTCAAGCTCAGCCTGCATTCTCTACTACCACACATTTTAATTATGCACTTCCTATACTTCACAGTATTTCCCTATCTTTAGACTGGCTTTTAATACCGCTGGGGTAGATTTTCAAACCGCGCGATTTGGCGTACTTTTGCTGGCGCATCAGGCGCAAGCAAAAGTACGAGGGATTTTAGTAGATACGCGCGTAGCCGCGCGTATCCACTAAAATCCTGGATCGGCACGCGCAAGGCTATCAATTCCGTATAGCCGGCGCACGCCGAGCCGCGCAGCCTACCCCCGTTCCCTCCGAGGCCGCTCCGAAATCGGAGCGGCCTCGGAGGGAACTTTCTTTTGCCCTCCCCTCACCTTCCCCTCCCTTCCCCTACCTAACCCACCCGCCCGGCCCTGTCTAAACCCCCCCCTTACCTTTGTTGGGGGATTTACGCCTCCCGGAGGGAGACGTAAATCCCCGCGCGCCAGCGGGCCGCTAGCGCGCCGGGACGCAACCTGGGGGCGGGTCCGGAGGGCGCGGCCACTCCCCCGGAACGCCCCCGGAACGCTCCCGACACGCCCCGAAAACGCCGCGCGGTTCGGGCCCGCCCCCCGACACGCCCCCCTCAGAAAACCCTGGGACTTACGCGAGTCCCGGGGCTCTGCGCGCGCCGGTAGGCCTATGTAAAATAGGCTCATCGGCGCGCAGGGCCCTGCTCGCCTAAATCTGCCCGGATTTGGGCGGATTTAGGCGAGCAGGGCTCTTAAAATCCGCCCCTATATGTTTATATTCAAGAAAATAATGTGTCTAAACCTGGAGGTCATATCTCCAGGAGGGCATACACCAGGGTTAGCCAACTTGTGGCTCTGAAGCAACATGTGGTTCTTTCATATGCAAAATAAGGATCTTGTCTGTCTGTCCTCATGGCAACTGGACAGCACTGCAGAGGAGAGGAGGAGAGAGGCTGGAGCAGAAAGCATACAGAGCAGAACAGAGAAGAGCCATTCAACTCCCTGCTCCAGCCCTCCCCATCCTGTCCACCCTTTATCCTGCCTGCTGCCTGGAGTAATGGGATCATCTCGGTTTTGCTTTCTGGAGGCTCGGATCTGGAGTGGACACTACTCCAGCTCCAGCAGATCAACCTGGTCCCAGTGATTCAACAGACAGGAGAGGAGAGTAAGAAGTCAGCTGGAACTCCAGTAAGGCCAGAATGATTTGTGATAAGGGAAAGGGGATGAATAGGTAATGAATAGGAAAGAGGGTAATGGAGGGTTGGAAAGAGGATGAGAGCCAAGTATGATGGAAGTGGAGGTGGGAAAGAAATGGAGATTGGGATGAGGGAAGAGTTTGAGAAAGACACACTGAAGGATGAAGGGAGTGATGGCAAAAGATGTATATGAAAGACCTAGAAAGGGCACTGGAGTGGTGTGGAAGGTGTTGTGTTGTGGCCACTGAACCACTGTCATTATTCTGATGGAGGATGTTATGTTGGAGCTGCTGAAAAAGAGATTGGGGGGGTCAAGGTGGAGGGATTGAGAAAGAGAAAAAGAGAGACTGTGGTTAACAGGATTGGACTGAAAGAGAGAGAGAGACTTAAGAGTGGAGTGAAGGAGACTGGTGGGAAAAGGGTAGGTGGATTGAGAAAGATTAGTGGGGACAGGATGGGGAACCAAGAAAGACTGGTTGGGAGGATTCAGACAGACTGGTGGTGGTACACAGAGAGAGATTTTGTTTTAACTGAAGGGTAAGAAGTGTCCTTATTGGGGACTCTCCCTGCTTTTCTACGGGGTTCCATCCTCCCCTCCCCCATCTCTTGAAAACATGAGGCTCTTTGGCACTGGGCATCCTTGTTCATTGCATCTTGGTGCATGAAAGGTGCTTAATGTTCATGGGCATACTGTCCAGAGTGCACAGTGGTGTACAGACACTACCAACTGAGAATAATGGTGTGCTGCGCACCATCAATTTCTACTGGGACCACTGTTCTGTGGCGGTGCCAGCCATAGCATTTCCTCCTTCCTGCCCACATGGGCCTGGAAGTGGAGGTAGTGTAGCATGGGCTTGTGCTGGCAGGAAGGAGGAAATGCTATGAGCACTACTGCAAGAACTGTAGCACAAGTGCATTGCAATAAGGAGGATGAGCAGCAAAAAAATGAGCTGCAGAGCCCACCCTGCATTAAGAGCAGCAGGGGGAAGAGCCAGAAGTCATGCCCATGGCCTGGAGAGCAGCAAAAAGAAAAGCCATGCGACCCACCCACAGCTTAAGAAGCAGCAAGAGGAAGTTCTGCGGGCCCTGCCAGCAACTTGGGGAGCAGGAGAAGGAAGAGCTGCAGAACTGTGTGTGGCCAGGAGCAGGAGGAAGAACATCATCATGGCCAGAAGAACTAGGAAGCTCCCATCAGCTGTGGGAGCTTAAAGAGTAGGAGACTGCTGCTGCTGTGCTTCTTATGGGAGGAAAAGTGAATGAGCAAGAGTGTATGTGTGTGTGAGAGAGAGAGAGAGAGAGAGCATGTGTGTATGTGTGTGAGAATGAGAGAGCGTGTGTGTGTGCATGTATATCTATATATGTAGGCAAGAAAGCAAACGTGTGTGAGAATGAGAAAGCATGTATATATGTGAAAGCAAGAAAGTGTGTATGTGTGTGAAAGTGAGAGCGTGTGTGTTTATGAGATAGAGTGAGAGAATGTGTTTGTGTATGTGTGTGAGATCAAGAGGGCATGTATTTGTGTGCAAGAGAGAGAGGAGAAAGTTTCTGTGCAACAACCCCCTCTCTTCTCCTACTTTTCCAAGATAATCTCATGGCATCTGGAAATCAAAAGATCCCAGGTATGGAGAACAGAGGATTATTTTAAATTCTTATTTTAACTATTGGTGTTATTGGGTCTGCTGTTCTGAATTATTTTATTCATTTTTATTCAAAACATTTTCTGTGAATTTTTGCCTCATAATATCTTTTTTATTTTCCCAAATCAACAATAAATAAATACACTTGCGACCCTTCCCATATCAGGTAATAAAGTAATAATCTTTCATTTTGAGTGTTAGGTGAACAAAAGGCAGGAATTATTCCAATTATATCATATATGTTTTATATTTCATGATTTTACTGTTTGTTGTTTTAGGAAGAAATGGTAATGTTTCTATTTTTCTGTATACAGGGTCTGGCTGTTATGTTTTTGTAATGATGTGAACCCTGGGCCGAGGTGAGAGGTGTCTCCGCCCACAGGTAGGCATGGTTTCAGCAGCATAGGACACACCTGTAAGGAAGAGACTTTATTATGAAGGAAGGAAAGGCAGAGACTGTGGAGCGGGAAGTGCAAATAAGTACAGTTCTGAGCAGTGGGGTATACCCAAGGTGATACCACTGATGTGAATGTCCGGTAGTGACCCGTAGAGTGAAGTACGCCAGGAAGTCCCTTCAGATGAGTAGAGAGCCTCAGAAGTGCAGATCCTGTAGTGACCTGCAGAGCGGGGTACACCAGAAAGTCCCTTCAGATGAGTAGAGATTACCTCAGAAGTGCAGATCCGGTAGTGGCCCACAGAGCAGGGTATGCCGAGGATGTCTGTACTGAAGATGATGATGATGAGAAGACTGAGGTGCAGGAACTTGGAAGTGGATCTTGTAGCTAGTGCAGCAATACCCTGCAGCTCAGAATATACTGGAACAACTTCTACTGAAGAAGGAACAGTAGTGGCCCGAGGCACGGGGTACACCGTAGAGAAGCTTCAGTAAAGCTAGTATCGTTGAAGTCCATAGTAAAGTACTCACAAATGGTGGTTCCAGGAGAGTGTCCCGAGAAGTGAGTCAGGTAGATATCCAAGGCGGGAAGGCCCTCCGAGGAGCAGATAGCCAGGAACGCGGAAGAGCCCCCGAGGAGCAGGTACTCAGAGCTTCCACACACCAAGCGAGGAATCTGGAACTGGAAGTCCAAGAGTGGAGTGGATTCAGCAACGAGGGAACTCCTTGCTAACTCATAGCAGCAAAGGGCCGGTCGGCTTAAGTACAGCAGTGGGTTGACGTCATCCAGAGGGGACGCCCCCAAGGTTCCCGCCATGACGTGTACAAAGGAGGCCCTTGCGCGCGCTCGCGTGCCTTAGGTAATTCCGGAGACAAGATGGTGGTCAGCAACACCCATGCCATCCTGGGGACGCCAGGGAGGTCGGCGTTGGTAGGCAGAGGCAGCCATTCTTCCTAGGATTGATGGTGCAGGGATAAAGGAGGTGAACATGAGAGGTCGCAGCCGTCTGCGACCGACGGGCGTAACACTGGCTTGTGGTTTCAAGTTCATATCTTTTTGTTTGAATGTATACATATACGTTTTATGCTGTTTTTAGTCTGTATTAGTTAAGAATCTGTCATCGTTTACATGAATGCCTGAGGGGAGGTATTCTGCAAGCATGTGGTTTCTTTGCAGGGATCTCTATCAGCCTGGCTTGTTTTTCCCTAATAGGAGGTGTTTTCATTTTAGGGCCTGGTGTAATATTTGAGTGCTGGTGGTTAGTGCTGTTTTGTCATAGGAGGTTTACTTTATTGTAATTGTAATTCAGTTTACTCATGGCTTTCTGGAGACCAAGCCCAAATCTAACACACTAATAGCCCTAATAGACCTAATACTATGTGAGTTACAAATGTCTTTTTTCAGGGTCTTCTGGTTGGTTTCATAAAAATGCATGTGAATATAATATATATGTTGTAAGTGATATTTTTGCCTCAGAAGACCATACTTTGACAGTCCTTTTTCTTGTAAAATCTGTTATTATAAATGCATTATATTTTAATATTGTGCAAGGAGGACATAAGGTTTGCCTAGGGCACCTAATTGCCTTGCACAAGTCCTGGGCCCAACCTAATGCTTCTTCGGGGTTTTTCCAGGGTCAAAATAGTGCCAGGCTCAAGGTTGGCCAACACCATTTTCTTGTATCGACATACTACAAAATGGCACTGGCCAGCCCTGAGACTGGTGCCATTTTAATATCACTATAGCGCTGGTCTCACGGTCAACTGGTGACATTTTCAAGGGATATCAGTGGTGCAGGACTCCCATGGAATGGGTAAGTGGGGGCAAGGGTGTTGGCCCTGGGTGTTGGGGTAGGATCCAGGCCCATGGTGGAAGACCACCAACTTGGTCAGTCACCTTACATCCCTGTTTTTGTCAGTATTTATAAGAGTCCCCTCTATTAGATTTTTTGGCATCTTCCTATGCCTATTTTACTATCATTTGTGTGGAAAGAAATTAGCTGCTTTTCTCTGTGTGATTTGTTTCTCTGTGTTTTTATGTAAACATCCATTCCTCATTTACTGTAATTGTCAAAAGCAATTCAATTAGGATTCAAAGTTCTTCAAAGAATGCTACTGTAACTGATTTAAATTTGATGGCAATCGACCTTGATGACGTTCTTGGCAAAAGGCCGAATATCAAATGTTTATAAATAAATAACTACATGTTGGGGTTTCATGTCTGTTATTCAGACTCAGCTGGTCAAAGGTTATTTGTACAATAAAGAATCTTTTAAAGTTAGAGATGTGGATTTTTTTTCTTCTACTTGATAATTATGACACTAAGCATGTATTTTTTTAATTTTCATGAATGGAACTAGAAGAAAATTATGAGCGATGGAAACAATGCAAAGCAAGGAACCCAAGCCTACAAAGCTGTCGTGATCGCCACATCTCACCATGAATCCTTTGTGAAGCATTCTTTAAAACCCATACCTTGGAAGGACTCTTCCCTCTCCTTCCCTCTTCCTTCTAGTCCTACTCATTAAGCTCTATTTTTGTGACTGACATGCACAAAATTAACAAGTTTCCCATCCAAGTTTCTAAACAAGCACTGGCAATAAATCAAACTGTTTCACACTTCCCAGCATTATATTCTGGAGCCAAAACTAGTCACATCCTGCTCCGCAGCTTAGCAAGCGCTCAGGCGAAGGCACCATTAGATCATGGAAGCACGGGTGCAGTTCTCCAAGTGCTTGCTGTTTCTTAAATGTTTGGGGGGGGGTTTTTTTTCTATTTAAAGGAGAATCTAGCATACAGTACACTTTGATTATAATAGTGTATTTTTAGACCAGGGCTTCCCAAACCTGTCCTGGGGACCCCACAGCCAGTCGGGTTTTCAGGATATCCACAATGAATATGCATGAGATACATTTGCAAGCCCTGTTTTAGACGTTTTGTCTTTCAGATGAAGGCCTATAACTTTCAAAAACAACAAAACCTTTGCCCTTTTTTGTTCTCGCAGACATTTTGATACTTTTCTGATGCCTTGTTTGACAAAACACTTTAAAGAGGGAAAATGAGACAGGAGGCTGGACATATTGGTTTCCAACGATATCAAAGTCCCATGATGCGCCACAGTTACAGACGCAAATTTCTCAGAAATTTTAAATTGAAACAAGTGAACCCCAGGAGGGACGCAAACCCTGCAGAGGAGACGCGGCGGAGCTTTGGTACCCAAAGGAAGGGCATGGACTCGGTGGCAGAGAGGCAGCAGGACCTTCACTCCCCGCAGGAGGGGTACGGAGTCAATGGCAGCACAGATGCAGAGCTTCAGTCCTACCCGAAGGGGCATAGGATCGACATCAGAGAAGAGGAGACTGCCAGCAGTTAAGGGTTGGTCTGAACCCACAGATCTCCCCACCCATATGACTTGCAACAAACATTGGCCCAATTGCATTCTGATGCATAGATGAGATTTGGGGTACAATGGGAAGGGAAAAAGAGGGAGGGTAGCTATAGTGGAACAAAGGAACACAAAAGATTCTTTCTTTTCCTTTGAATAGTGATGCCATGTGAGTTTTAATAGTCCAACTAATTAAGGGGGTCATTTTCTATCCGTATCACATGCGAAAAGGGACTTTTTGCACGCGAAAAGTCCCTTTTCGCATGCGATAGCTAGATAGGGGCGGAGTCGGGGCGGCAACGGCACCAGAAGAGGAGGAGTTGGGGCTGCGACAGGGCGGACGCCGCGGAAACTTTGCTGGCGGCGGAAAGGTAAGACCCCTTATCGCCGCCAGTAGCGCGCCCAATAGCACCACCTTTCACGATGGCGCTATTGGGTGCGAAAGCCCGCAGCGATAACACCGCGGTAGTGCGATCGCTGCCGGCTTTCGCAGGCCCGCCCCACCCCCCCCCCCCCCCCGTTACCGTGCGATTCAGAAAGGCGTGCGAAGATAGAAAATCCAGCCCTAAATGTGCCATTTGATATCTTGTAGGAATGTGTAGTAGTGCAATTTAATAAAATTTGTAAATACTGCCAGCCATGTTTGCAGTTCTGTTTTGGGGTTTTACCAGGGAGAAGGGAAGGAAACCCAACTGGCTAATACCCTTCTTCCCCAAGTGGAGGCACCAGTCACAAGATATCCACAAGATATCCACAGAGTCAGCCAGGCCAGCACTGGACCCAGGAATGCCACCGCATGGTAATTCAGCATCAGGGCATTACACAAAAAAAAAAAGGGGGAAAACTGAGAAATAAATACCTACTGTACCTGAATGTAATCCACTTTGAAATATCTGAAAGGCAGAATCTAAATAAAATAAAGAAAATGAATACTCAAGTAGCAATATAGTATTTATGATGTAATCTGATTCACAAAATTATATATATCAAAAGAAATATTACAAAAAATGAACAGACATGAGGACATGAACCAAGTGATATGTGGGAGAATATTTTTGGCTTGTTGACATATTTCTTGTGTCATAGGCTATAACAATATGTTGTTGTAAGGGTTGCAACACATGGACATCCATATATGCTCAAGATGGTTAAAGCTGTTTCTGTGAAGTAAACCAAGCACGTCATATAGTTTGCACCTTGATGAATTCTACTGGGCAACAATGAAAGTGTTACTGACCTAAAAAGGTCCTACTCTGTAGTATCTTGATGTGCTGAACACGAATATGACCATGAAAAGTTTTTATTGGCTCTCGTTTTGAAGATATTTAATATAGTTCACTTTCTATGTTTAGTCATGTAAATTTATCCAGTAGGACTGTAAATAAGCCTAGAACGGTGTAATATTGCATCATATTGCATAATACCATCATGCACACATCATCCAGAGTTTATTACATCATTTTCTGATGCAATGCGGTTCTACTGCCATGCTGCTGCCGAGTAAGCTGACATCAGCAGTGTACTATATTAAGCCCAGTCAGAAAGGGTGAGCATTTGAAATATTCATGCTGGCTGACTAATGCTGGACACTCCGCAGAGATGCTCCCAAACAGGCGTACAAGAGAAAAGCAAAGAAATTTAAGACGTAGTCTATGACTTCATTTTTCAAACGGTATTAACCGTAGGTCTCCTACTATTGGCATACAATTCAAGATGTAATTATATTATTGCATATTACAAAAAAACTAGAGCCAATTTTGCATTTTCACAGTCACATTCGTGTTTAGCACATGGAAATGTATAAGAATTGACTAATTTCATTTCAGTAACATGACTTTTGTGAAAATGTGTTGCCCAGTATTTAAATACAAATGGTTTTAAACACATTTGCAGCAAAATTCCCAGTTTTCTGGGCTCATATTTTTCCTCCCAGAATTTTGGGCTCCCCCCCCCCCCCCCCCCCCAACCACCTCTTTACATCTCTAGCTGCAGGGGAATAGGTCACTCTACCCCCAGCTGGGGGAGATACTTATTGTTAGGTATGCAAGAGATCACGCTGTTAATAATTGTGTTTTTATTCAGTAATTGATAGCTCAGAAAGGAATGATGGTAATTATAAGATAAGAAAGAATATATAAGCCTCCAAAGCTGAAAAAAATATGATATTATAAAAGATTCCTCCAGGATGCTGCTGGTGACAGGAAAAACTGGTTATGTTTATATTTTTTAAATTTATTAAAAAGATATAATAATAAACAAAGATCAATGGTCTATAAAGTCCAGAAATGGCATATACAAGTTACAAGTCACCAGGGAGATGCAGAAACATAAAGTCAGTCCCAAACTTCAAAATTTGTACGAACAAATATTTAATTCATTATATCTGCAACTCCATTGCTTAAAAGACGCAAAAGTTTATCAACACGGCATTTATCAACTTTTGCGTCTTTTAAGCAATGGAGTTGCCGATATAATGAATTAAATATTTGTTCGTACAAATTTTGAAGTTTGGGACTGACTTTATGTATAGTAGCAGAATGAATGTCAGAGCATTCCGCAGGAACTAATGTATGTTCACATGTAGTATTGTGACATTGTGACAGCAGCCCAGCAGGCATATTTTAAGTCCTGCCAATTGAATTGCCCCTGAGGCAGCTCTATGAGCGAAACTCGGCCAGAGTCGGGCATTGAAATAAAGGGCTTCTTTTGATCATCCGATTCTTATTGTTTTTACTATTATATTTAGAGTGCAGCATTTGCTCCTCTGTGGTGCTTGTAGATATACAAGTTACAGACAGAACAAGAGCTGTACAGAATGCAGATAGTATTGCACAATAGCATGAACAAGTCCACCTTTAAAAAAAAACACCAAAAACCTGTGATTCTAACTTTGAAGCAATAGTTCTTGTGCAAAGCAACATCAAAAGCAGTCCATCACCATCAATGCCTTGGCAGGCAGCAAAACAGCTACCTAAAATGGAGATAAGTATGTCTTAGAAGAAGATTATTCAAACACATCACTACAAAGCAGCAAAATGCAGGCAATAACAGGAAATAAGAGTTGCATTTTAAATGATACCCAAGTTACATTACATAAACATCTCTAAATCTCTAAACTCATGTGAGTTGATGGAATATTTCATGAATGGATTATTTTATCATTTGCTCTTAGAACAGGATATACTTCCTTTACATTTCAAATAATCTGAATAAGTCTGTCCAACTTCATGCTATGTTGTCAAAGGTGATTGATTCATGACTATCATTAAGGAACTGAGTGCATTTATTCTCTTCAGTAAACTCCAAAACAGTGGTTTCCAAAACCCATCCTCAGGAATCCCCAACAGATTTGGTTTCCAGGGTAACCAAATTATGCAAATTAATTTGGCCTTGGTTTATTGGTTAAAATGAGGAACTTTCCATAGTTGAGAGATTTCTGAAAATGTGTACAAGTATGGAGTGACAAAGAATTTTTTTCCCCAAAGGGGGATGGTTTATTGGTTTGGGAGGAATGTGGGAAATTATTTAAAGCAGTTAGTCAGCTTGCTTGAAGAATATTGTACCATGATAGAAAGTAATGAAGCAGAGAAATCACTGATATTATTAGTATAATTATTTGATATAAGGTATAAGTTCTGAGAATAAATATGCTATTTTTCTTAGCCTGCTTGTAACAAAAACCAAGTCATGATCAGATACAGATCAGATATGTTGTTCTTATGTTCTTATGTTCTTATTAAAGAGCAGTTATTCAGGAGGCTAATTGTGCAGATATCAGAGGAAAACAGGACAGTAGCCACTTGGCCACACCTAACTGCTTGCTGATGTGATAAGAACAGACAGTTGGGGCCTCAAGAACACATGGGAGTAGCCCAGAAAAGAAACTAGAAGAAAGGTCAGAACAATTAACTTAAAAAGAGCATCATGAGACAAGCCTTTTGAAATCAGAGAAAGAACTGCTCAGAAGAATAACTTTGGACATTATGTGGTTAATGAAGTGCCTGATGAGCTGTTGTTGGTTTCCTGGCGTGCTGTGCTCCCGTTTTTCCAAAGATATATCAGACTCACATTGGGGAACTGTGAGGGGAAGTATTTTTGTGTATATATTCTTTAATGCAAACTTTAATCTTGTATGCTTTTATTGCTTATTCTCAGACTTGTAAGTAAAACTTATATACTTATAAATAAGTGTGTTATGCAATATATGACAACATAATCACCAGTTTTCCTACCCACTACAAGGAAGTTATAAAAGGTGCTTCCACAAGCACTTGGGAGGAGTTGCTGTTTTGGATGTACTGAGGAGCACAGGAGCTGGGCCTCTGACTCCCATGAGTTAGAGGCCTGGAGTGGAATATGAAACAGGTAGAGGCTTGCAGCCTGGTGAAGTAATTAGAATGGTCTGGGGATTTGAAGCCTGAGTTTGTTGAGTAAGCCAAGAAAGGGTCAGTATGCCTCTGAGGTGTTGGGATGTTCTCTGTCTAACCTTGGGAATCCTACAGTTTGGGATAATTCTTGAAATAAAGAAAAACTGTGAGTAACCTCTGTGATGGCGTTGGAGATTTGGAAGTGAGAAGCTGTTTGCATTTGGTTTGTACCTGTGCTCCTGGAGTTGTTCCCCCACCCTACCGTTATTCTACCCTATCTGGACTTTGATTCTGCTTTGGAACAACATTTCAGTGTGAACCTATGATTTGTCCCTGAGTAAGTGTGAGTCTCCACTTGATCTTCCCAGTTTTTGCTGGTCCCTTATCTGATTGAACTCTGGTTTTTGTCTGTTCTGGGGCTGCAGAAAGAAAACTCACCACCCTTGCAACCACCAAAGGTGACCCCGTCAATAAAAGAAGGGGTTACAAATGTATGCAAATTAATCTTTTCAACTTTCAACGTGCCTATCCAAAAAAAAAGTCCTATCTGGAATTCTTGAGGATTGAATTTGGGAAAAATTGCGCCACTGGAATATCAGATTCTTGGTACACTGGTACCTTCTATGCTTTACTCCTGGGGGAATTCTGCATTGCGCAATTGCACAGAAGCACCAGCCCTGGGAGAGAGGAATAAATCCTTCAAGGCCCAAGGTGGCAGGGGTGATTCTCAGTTCATTGCCCTGAGGAGGTAGCGGTTATCTTTCATCTTTACGGGATGTGAGTACCAATAAAACACACTGGAGTGTGAGGTAGAGTGTCCAAAATAAATCTTTACTGAATACATGAAGACTTCAATTGGGGGGTCCTCCAAAGTATAGCAGAACAGTTCTTACTCACAGTTCTCCTCTTCTGATGATGAAAAGGGTTGTTCTTAGGAAAGGTCCAGATAGGGAACACAGCAGCTCTCTTGGATGTCCCCTCTTCAGGGGAGGAAGGGTGGCCACAATCTTCCTCCCCGGTAACTGGATGGAAAAGTTTTCAAAAGCACTGGAGCTCTTCAGCGGCAAGTCACTGCTGTTTCCCACAGGGGAAAAAGGAACAACTTGTAAAACATTGTAATCAAAGTGCCACACTTAGCTATGCTGCAGACTGCTTTTATATTCCCAGGGGCATGGTCAGTCCAGCAACCTCAGTGGAGAAGCTGTTCCAAAATGGTACACCCCTCCCTCTGCTTCCTATTTCACTTCCTAGCTACAAAAAAGGTCAGATCTAAGGCCAAACTTATGACAACACCCAAAGGGTCATTACAGAGACATGTAAATACCTCAAAGGTTTTCAGATGCAAGAAGCAGGCCTCTTTCAATGGAAATAAAACTCTAGAATAAGGGGTCAAAAAAGGTAAACTCGGGAATAATCTAAAGGAAGTTATTTACAGAGAGTATAGTGGATGTATGGAACAGCCTCCCCATGGAGGCATTGGAGATAAGAATAGTATCTGAATTCAAGAAAGCATGGTACATAAGAACATAAGAAAATGAGATACTGGGTCAGACCAAGGGTCCATCAAGCCCAGCATCCTGTTTCCAACAGTGGCCAATCCAGGCCATAAGAACCTGGCAAGTACCCAAAAACTAAGTCTATTCCATGTTACCATTGCTAATGGCAGTGGCTATTCTCTAAGTGAACTTAATAGCAGGTAATGGACTTCTCCTCCAAGAACTTATCCAATCCTTTTTTAAACACAGCTATACTAACTGCACTAACCACATCCTCTGGCAACAAATTCCAGAGTTTAATTGTGTTGAGTAAAAAAGAACTTTCTCCGATTAGTTTTAAATGTGCCCCATGCTAACCTCATGGTGTGCCCCCTAGTCTTTCTACTATCCAAAAGAGTAAATAACCGATTCACATCTACCCGTTCTAGACCTCTCATGATTTTAAACATCTCTATCATATCCCCCCTCAGTCGTCTGTTCTCCAAGCTGGAAAGTCCTAACCTCTTTAGTCTTTCTTCATAGGGGAGCTGTTCCATTCCCCTTATCATTTTGGTAGCCCTTCTCTGTACCTTCTCCATCGCAATTATATCTTTTTTGAGATGCGGCGCCCAGAATTGTACACAGTATTCAAGGTGCGGTCTCACCATGGAGCGATACAGAGGCATTATGACATTTTCCGTTTTATTCGCCATTCCCTTTCTAATAATTCCCAACATTCTGTTTGCTTTTTTGACTGCCGCAGCACACTGAGCTGATGATTTCAATGTGTTATCCACTATGACACCTAGCATGGGTTATTTTTCCCTATATGCATCACCTTGCACTTATCCACATTAAATTTCATCTGCCATTTGGATGCCCAATTTTCCAGTCTCACAAGGTCTTCCTGCAATTTATCACAATCTGCTTGTGATTTAACTACTCTGAACAATTTTGTATCACCTGCAAATTTGATTATCTCACTCGTCGCATTTCTTTTCAGATCATTTATAAATATATTGAAAAGTAAGGGTCCTAATATAGATCCCTGAGGCACTCCACTGTCCACTCCCTTCCACTGAGAAAATTGCCCATTTAATCCTACTCTCTGTTTCCTGTCTTTTAGCCAGTTTGCAATCCACGAAAGAACATTGCCATCTATCCCATGACTTTTTACTTTTCCTAGAAGCCTCTCATGAGGAACTTTGTCAAACGCCTTCTGAAAATCCAAGTATACTACATCTACTGGTTCACCTTTATCCACATGTTTATTAACTCCTTCAAAAAAGTGAAGCAGATTTGTGAGGCAAGACTTGCCCTGGGTAAAGCCATGCTGACTTTGTTCCATTAAACCATGTCTTTCTATATGTTCTGTGATTTTGATGTTTAGAACACTTTCCACTATTTTTCCTGGCACTGAAGTCAGGCTAACCGGTCTGTAGTTTCCCAGATCACCCCTGGAGCCCTTTTTAAATATTGGGGTTATATTTGCTATCCTTCAGTCTTCAGGTACAATGGATGATTTTAATGATAGGTATAAACATAGGGGATCTCTGAGGGACTGGCAAGGATTGTAAAGCTGAATAGTTGGTGTGGATGAGCCGATTAGATAAGCTGTATGGCCTTTTCCTGCTGTCATATTTATTCAAATTCAAAACCATTTCAGGGGAGGCAGCTGCAGGAGCCCGCAGGAGCTGCCATTGGCCTGCAGGTCTTACCTTGAAGACCACTGGGTTAGTTGGTGTTGGTGTTGGTTGCATTCAAGTCAGTCCTCTCCACATGGTAAAACGTATAAGTGCTGCTAAGCAGAGCAGCTAATCAGAGGGGTGAGCTCTGCTCCCACCTCCCTCTCCATGTTACCAGGGAGCTCACTCCTTTTCCAGAAGCTTCTCTCTCTCCTCTGCAGCAGAAGCAAGCTGCAATATTTTCTTGCCTTGAATAAGAAGAGCAGTATTCTGCACGGGTAATCCTTGCTCCAGGCTTCTTTCTCCATGCAACCATTGAGCCTTCCTTTCTAAGTCAAGAACATTTTGGGGTTGTTTTTTTTGGAGCAGGCACATGGGACAAGCTGGTGAGCTGCTCCAGGGTAGGGGGTGGAGCCCTTGCAGCAGTGGTGAAGGCTCCCTATCCATGTGGTCCTGCGTTATGAGCAGGAGCAGGAATGTTGCCTTTAGGGTATGAGGGAGCTAGCCAGGGAGGGGGACACACTCTTCGGGTGTTCTGCCAGGAGAGAGAGGGAGAGGGAGATCCAGTATTTAGAGGTTGTGGTATTTTCAGAAGACCATGGGGATGAGCCCTGCCCCTTGCCTCCCTCTCCTCATGGCCCGGCAGCAGTAGTAATTGCAGCAGGAGTCTTGTGATTTATTTATTTTTTTAAATTCTTCAACATTTCATGAGCAGCTCTTATAGTGCGAATCCCTGAGCGGGGGGTGGGAGTGGGGGAAGGGAGGGAGGAAGGCCCTTGCAGGTGTAGCAGTTTGGGGACTGGGGGGGGGGGGGGGGGTCCTTGCAGCATACAAAAAACTTTTCTGCGTTTCAGGTGTGCTGCCCCGGGAAGGAGGGAAGACCTTGCAGTTGCAGCAGGTGCTGGGCCAAGCTGAGCTTTGCAGCAGTGGTAACTGTAACAGGAGCAAGAGTTTTGCGATTTTTGTTTTAATTCTTCAGTGTTTCATGCTTTGAAAGTGTCATTTTTCCATAAATAAAAATATTGCTTTTATTTTGAGTTGGTTTTAATTACATTGGAAAATGGTGGGTTGAGAAGGAGGAAGAGACTGATACTGATCACACATGGTGATGCCTGCCCAACCCCCACCCCCAGGGTCTGACACAACATTGGTTGGGGTGTAATCCTTGGCTCCCCTCTGCTCCCATTGGATCCAAAGTAGCTCCCACTTATAAAATAGCGAAGAACATTGTTCTATCTAGGATATGTCAGTGCACTAATCACTGGGCCCAGTAATGCATATACATTAACAAATGCAATTGTCCCCAGCCCTCTACATGAACATACTGCGATGCTTAATTTCTTTAACCTACAGGGGATAGTAGCCATATGATATGCCCTTGGTCTTCTGAAGGTGACAACAATGATGCACAAGATAGGTTCAACATGGATGAGCAAAGAGGTGCTCCTTCTGCACCTAAGGTATGGTGATGGGCCTGGGGATTCAAGGGTTAAAGTTGAAACAACTTTAAATCATCCAGGGCTGAGGAACCCTTTGTACTACCACAGTCACTTGGTGGTTCTATTAGTTTGGGGTTTTCTATTCAGATAGTAAACATGGAAAGGCCCTCTGTAGATGTTGCAACCCTAGGACTACTTCACAGATTCAACCCTGCTTCTCTACTGGGTAGTGTAAGACTGGGCCTTCTCAGTTTAGGCCCCTGGAGGTAGAGGGGAGAAGCAGAGGTGTAAAATTTTTGCACGAGACAAAACCAAGTAAGATGGGCTTGGTGTTGTGATCCTGCCCGTGAGAAGCATGGGCAGGCTCTTACCTTCACAGCCAGTCGGGCTGCTAACGCTGCTTGCTTTCTCCCTGAATCAGCTGGGGCTGTCCCCGCAGCTGTTCCTGCCTTCTCCCGACGTGCTGCTGCGATCCCGGGCCCTTGAGTCAACAGGCCGTCTCTGCTGGTGCCTGCTACAGCCCGGGTCCTTGCCTGGCTGGGAAGCCGTCCCTGCCAGTGCCTGCAGCCTGCTACAGCTCCCTACTCTGCCTGCAGTCTTACCTCTCCTCCTGGGGCTGTCTTCACGGCATGGAGCCGTTCCTGCAGTCAGCCCTTCTCCTGCTTCAGTCCTTGCAGCTCTCTGTTCTCTCTGCCGGTGTCTGCAGCCAGCCTTACCTCTCTCTGCTTCTTTCTGCTTCTGTCCTGCAGCTGGGAGCTGCTCCACTGACCTGCCTTCACCCAGCTCCAGCCCAGGGCTGCTCCGCTGCTTCCCTGGCCTTCCACGTGGCTGAGGATGCCACCAGCTTCCAGCTCTCCTCTCCAGCCTCCTAGGGCGCGAGCGCACGTCTCTCTGCTCCTCTTCTAGGGCCAGCCAGGTGTGGCCCCCTGCTGACCCCTCCCTGGGCGTTGTCCACCTCAGCCCTACTAAAGGGCTCAGCTTTCAGTCTGACTTTGCCTTCGCAAGGAGTTGGTCACTCCTGAGATCCTTCGCTCCAGGAAGTCGTCCGTGTTCCAGCACTTCTGCAAGGTCCCGTGTTTCATGTTCTCTGTCGGAGCTCCTTGTCCAGTTGTTCCAGTCCTGTTGTTCCTCTCCTGATGTTTCCAGCCCAGATGATGCAAACCTTGTTCCTGTATTCACCTGAAAGCTAAGTACCTTGTTCTTGAATCTCCTGTAAGCTAGCACCTTGTTCCTGCATTGGTTAATGTCCTGGTACCTTGCGGCAAGCCATGTTGTGGTCCGTGACCAGCCCTCGGGGCGGGCTGAGTAGGGCGCTTCGTGATGCAAGCCATGTACCTCGTTTCTGAATCTCTGAGAAGTATTTACCTTGTTCCTGAATCTCCTGAAAGCTAGCACTTCGTTCCTGTATCTTCAAAATGTCCTGGTGCCTCGCGGCAAGCCATGTTGTGGTCCGTGACCAGCCCCATGGGGCGGGGCTGAGTAGGGGGCTTCATGATGCAAGCCATGCACCCTCGTTTCTAAGTCCATGAGAATGCCTTACCTTGTTCCTGAATCTCCTGAAAGCTAGCACTTCGTTCCTGTATCTTCAAAATGTCCTGGTGCCTCGCGGCAAGCCATGTCGTGGTCCGTGACCAGCCCCACGGGCGGGACTGAGTAGGGCGCTTCGTGATGCAAGCCATGCACCTCGTTTCTAAGTCCGTGAGAATGCCTTACCTTGTTCCTGAACCTGCTGAAAGCCTGGTATCCAGCGGCAACCCCTGTCGAGGTCCGTGACCAGCCCCACGGGCGGGCTGTGTAGGGCGCTTCATGTTGCCAGTCTCGTACCTCGCCCTTGAGTCTCCTGTATGCATCATACCTCGTTCCTGAGTCTACGTCTGCACTTCCAGTACCACGTTCCTGAGTCTACGTCTGCACTTCCAGTACCATGTTCCTGAGTCTCGTCTGAATCTATGTTCCAGTCATCGCTGTCCTGGCCTCCATCCGGCCTGCCGCTTCGTGCCGTACCCTGCGGCAGGTCCGAAAGGGCTGGGAATGGTCGGAGGACTGTTCACAAGACCAACATTGCGTTGTTGGGTCTTCCGAAGCGTGCAGGTCCGGAGGAGGCCCTGTCTTCCATGTCACTCCAGCCCTGCTCCCGTCCAGCCCATGCTCGGGCATGCCACGCCTCCCGCGGCACCTCTTCAGAGCCCTCTGGGGTCGAGCCGTGGCCCAAGGACACACATCACCCAGGAGTGGGATCGCTCTCCTAGCGCTCTCCCAACCACTTGGTTATTAATTTCTAGATGGTATAGGTGAATCAAGACAAGATATCCTTTGAAAATTGAATTTCAATTTCCATTTCTTCTGCAGAGATGTAGCTAGCAGATAGCATGTTATAAATATACCTGTTGTATATGTTAACAAACATTAAATTTGTGAAACATTCATAAATGAGTTCCTTTCAGGAATTTTCCCAGGAACAACTTTCCCCAAAAATTAAGTATTACAATTATTTTCAGAGTTTAATGTACTCTTCGATTTAACTCAAATCTTAAATTTTCATCTTTGTCTCCTTTTTATTTTCTTATAGGTTATATGCTGAACTCAGTGGTTCAAATAAGTATATTTAGTTTTAAACATCAAGTTTTCACTTGAATATTTCTGACCAGACATAAATAAAAGCTGTGTACACATAAAATAACTCATGTGTCCATCTTCAGTGTCAAAACAATGAAGCATAGTCATGCTAGGTGTCTTCTAGCATAATGTCCAGATATCTTCTCTGGAGCAATACCTGTGTAACCCCAACTTTGGGTGACCATTAGCCACCGAAAGGGCCATAAAAGATTTTAGTGTCTCTTCAAAGCGGGGATCCATCTGTCTAGCTCTTTTTCTTTCTCCTACCCAGGGTCTGGATTATTTGTTGGTGGGGAGAAAGACTTATCTTTCAGGGCCCCAAGTGACAGAGGTGACTTTCTTTTTACTTTCTTTCACTGGGAGAGAGATGCTGAATTTTCCTCCACTGTGTGTGCTGCAAGTGTCAAAAAATACACTGGAGTCACTGACGGTGTCCACAAATAAAAATACTTTATTTGTGATGAAACAGGTGATTTATGGCACAATTAAATCAGTCTTTAGCTCCACAGAAGAGCTTTTAATTATAGTTCTTTTCCTTCTTACAGTCTCTCAGTCTATCTGCGCAGGTGACTCACATACCAGGGCATGGATAAACACTCACCCTCCAGGGCTAGGCTAAGTGAGGTTCCCCATATGGCCAGAGATTACCTTGGTGGAGTGGGGAAACCCCTCCAGAACTGGTAAAGAAACTGGGTAACTCACTGTCCATACACAGAGAGTTGAAATACACTCTCGCTCTCCAGGGGCGTCCTCGAAGTTCTCAAATATTTCTTCACAGTTATGGTTCAGTTTTTTCTCATATCTATGTGATCCCATGATGGGAGGGATCCTCTTTGGAATAGGCAGCTCTTACTGTTCCTATGCAGGAAGCAAGGAGCAGCTAAAACTCTTCCTCCTGGATCTTACAAAGTGTTTTTTCCCCAAAATGAAGATAACACCAGAGTTCCTCACTGCTGCAGGTCACTACCATTCCTCCTTCCTCATTGAGGGTACAGAGTAGCAAGTCTTCCCTACCAAAGGAACCCCAGACTCAGGGTTCCCCATGCACTGAATCCAGGTGATACACAGGGGTCTTGCAAGGCTTCTATCTCGAAAATGTAAAAATCTAGAAAAATCAACCCAGAGGGAAGCCCCTAGCAGTCAGTTAGTGAACTGGTAAGAACCACCTCCCAACCTTGATTAGAATTGCCAGGCAGGATTTGCCTTGATCCTCCAAGTGGGCCTGAAAACCAACACAAACAATGCTCCTCACTAAAAATCTAAAAGCGCTGCAGAGTCTCTCAGTAGAAAGCTTCTTTTAAACCCTCATACAGGGGGACAGCTATTCCAGCATTCTCAAAGGGAGGGGATGCATAAGTATGTTACCTCCCCACTTATCTCACCTAAACTGCTGTAGCTAAGATAGTTAAACTACAACCATTAGTGGTAATGAGACCAAAGGGTCCAATTACACCTGTCTCCCTATCTCAACATACAGTAAGTCAATAAAAAACCTAACTAGTCTTTGATGTTTGTTCTTCCAAAATCTTGAATGTGTAAGTAGGCCTCATTCACCTGGTGGTGTTTAACTAATGTAGAAAAAAGCAAGTTTGCTTACCATAAATGGTGTTTCCGTAGATAGAAGATGACTTAGCCATGCTGTATGGGAGCGCATCGCAACCCTTGTAGGTGGAGCTTCCCTCTGTGAGTCACAGTTTGAACTCTGTGCAGCTGTGCGTGGTGTTCCCACGCGAATCAGCCATCTCTCTCTCAGTCTCTTTGTATCCAAGATAGGATAAAGTAGCAAATTGCTTTTTTTTTTGACCGTCTAGGGAGAAGGGTGGGAACACATGGCTAAATCATCTGCTATCTATGGAAACACCGTTTACAGGAAGCAAACTTGCTTTTTCCCATCGATAGCAGGCTGATTTGGCCATGCTGTATGGGAGTCCCAAGCTACGGATGGTGTCCTGCCAGCATTTGTGGGAAAGTTCAGGACATCCATTGCTATGATGGCAGACGGTCTTAACAGTGTTGTAGAGTTGACAAGACTGCTGAACCAAGTGCAGCATCTGAGGTTGAATCTTGCTGTAGGCAGTAGTGCAACATGAATGTGTGTAAGGAAGACCATGTTGCTGCCTTGCAAATGTCCAGTAACGGAACCCTTTTGAAGTGTGCCACCGATGCAGCCGAGGCTCTGATTTGATGCGCTTGAAGTTTAGCATCTAACTTCAGGGAACATTTGGCGTAACAAAATTGAATGCATTGGGACAACCAGTTGGCGATTGTTCTTTTTGAAACGGGTTGTCCCGGAGTATTGGGATTGAAGGAAAGGAAGGGTTGAGAAGGTCTAGTCTGAGAGTCCATTCTCTTTTTATAGTAAGCTAGAGCTTGTTTGCAATCCAGTGAATGCAATTGGCGATATCTGTCATGTAGATGTGGCTTTGGTTTGAAGATTGGTAGTGTGATGGTTTGATTCAAATGGAATGCAGATACTACCTTAGGTAAGAAGGTTGGATGAGGTCGAAGAGTCACTTTATCGTGGAAGAATTCGAGGTATGGAGGGTAGTGAACTAAGACTTGTAATTTGCTGACTCTCCGGGCTGAAGTAACCACTACCAAGAATACTGTGTTCCAGGTGAGATATTTGATGTGTGAAGTGTCCATTAATTGTGCTAGTCCCAACAGGGATTGAGACCTGTCCTGAGACAGGTAAGCTCTGTTGCGTACGGTGTGTATCACTGCTCCAATGAACTGCAGTAGTTGTGTGGGCTGGAGATGTGATTTCTCGTAGTTGATCATGAATCCTAGATCGTGGAGGAATTGTAGCGTGGTACCCGTATGGGCTCTGAGTGTAACCGGGTTTGAGGCTACTAGAAGCCAATCATCCAAGTAAGGAAAGATTTGGATTGACTGTTGTCTGAGATGAGCCACCACCACCGCTAGACAATTCGTGAACACTCTGGGCACCGAGGAAAGGACAAATGGTAGCACCTTGTACTGGTAATAAGTGTCCTGAACTCAAAAACACAGGAAACGTCAGGAGGATGGGTCCATGGGTATGTGAGAGTACGCATCCTTCAGATCGATGGAACACATCCAATCGTTCTGTTGTAGAAGAGGAAGTAATTTCTTGAGAGAGGTCATTTTGAACTTCTCCTTTTGGATATGTTTGTTGAGGTTCCGAAGATCGAGGATGGGCCGAAGACCACCTGATTTTTTGGGGATGAGGAAGTATTGGGAGTAGAATCCTTGATCCATCTGATAAGTTGGAAGTAGTTGGATGGATCCGCTTAGGAGGAATTCCGAGACATCTGTTTGTAAAGATGGTATCTGATGCTCGAATCCATGAAGAGGTGGTATATGAGGCAGAGGAGGGGTGGTTAGGAAATTTAATTGGTAACCTTCCTTTATGATTTGCAGTACCCAATGATCTGAAGTGATGGATTCCCAATTTTTGTGGAAGAATCGTAGGCGTCCCCCAATTTGTAGCGGTGATGACGGCTTCGCAGACTTCAAAAAGCCAGAGGCTGTTTCTGTGGGGGCACTGAGGCTTGTCTAGGGGGTTGTTGTTGTCATGGACGTTGATGAGCTATAGAAGATTGAGAAGAAGACCTTGGTTGTGTGTATGGCTGTGTTCTGAATGAGGAATAAGGCCGGAATTGACCCCTTGAGTATGATCTACGTCGGTAAGAGAAATTGTACTTTTTGGACGTAAGTGAGGTTAAAGACATTACTGCCAAGTTCTGTTCCTTTAGTTTTGAAACAGTTTTGAAACAGTCTCTGCAAATTGATCTCCAAAAAGGTTTTGTGCTTTGCAGGGAATGTTTCGTGGGCATCATCCCTTATCGCGCTCGCACGCAGCCAAGCTATGCGACAAGCCGCGATTGCTGCGGAAGAGGTCCTTGCAGATGTCTTAAAATTTTCATAAATGGGGCATAATAAATGGCATAAACCTTCCTCTATATCTGTGAAGGATTGTGGCAAAGAATTGTCTTCTGCTAGGCAGAGTGGTCATAACGTTTGTAGGGACTCAAAGAGGTACTGAGTTATATAAAACTCATGAGTACTTATCTTGGAGGAGAGCATTGCTGCATGATAGGATTTCTTGCCAAACTCGTCAAGATATTTGTTGTCTTTACCCGGCAGCGTGTTGGCGTGGAGTTTGGGACGCTTTCCTTTAGACATTGCAGATTCGACAACTATTGAGTTGTGAGGCAGCTGCGCTGAGTTGTATACGGTGAATTCCTCATACGGAATTTTAAATCTGTTTTCTGGATGTGGAAGGGGTGGAAAAAGATGATTCCCACATCTTTTGAAGAACGCCTGCAAGAACTGCATGTGGTGGTAATGCCGTAGGCTCGTGAGGCATATAGAATATCTTTAATATACCAAGTGTTGCCATACGGGGATCCGACACTTTCTCTGTTTCCGCATTGAGAAGTGTCCTCACTTTCTCAATGAACTTAGAGTATGTGAGGTCCTCCTGTGGAGAGCAGGTAAGCTGTCCGGTGGATCGGATGGCATGCCCGTGGAGGATGTGGGAGACAAGACCGATGTGATTGGCGATTCCAGGCTATAAGGGTGGTCTGTGCCTGGAGAAGTAGGTATATCTTCTCCTGGAGGAGTCACAGGAGATTCTCCTTGAGGGGAAGATAGAGATGGAGAATCACGTGGTGGATTATCTGGTCCTTCCATGGATTCCAGGTCTGCGAAAAAGGTAGATAATGCCTGAGATATTCGAGACATGGCCTTTGATGCCAAGGTGCCCCGTGGCGTCGTAGTGTGAGGTGGAGTGGAAGGCGGCTGGGTAGGTAGAGCCGCTAAGAGAATGTCCTTAGAATGTTCGCCAACCTTCTGCTTTGAAGGAGGAATAATGGGGCGAAGGTTTCTGGTTTTTAAACAATGTTTCCTGTAAGGTTGGCGAGTGGCTTTTCCTTTTGGAGACCGAGGACATATCTGAATAAATTGATTGGACACTGTTGGAACTCGCCCTTGAAGAAGGAAATGGCGGGTCGGAGGAAAACTCCAAATCTAGGTTTGTATGCGGTGTTCGAGAGCGAGACGAGTGGCCAGAGTGCACAGATGAAGGTGTTGATTTTTTCTTGTGTCCACGGTGTTTGTGTGGCACAGTTGAATGAGATGAGTAGTGACGGTGAGGCTCTGGTGATGAATGCGCCATATGCCTAGAATGATGTGTTTTCGTTTTGTGTTTCCTTGACAGTATATGCGTCGTAAGGTCCTCATGCATCGAAGGCATCGTAGATGGCTGCGCATGTGTCGAAGGCATCATGGATGATGCAGCATGCGTTGAAGGCTTCATGGTCGGTGCTGCCTGTGCTGATGGCGTTGTGGACGGCGCATGCGTCGAATGCTTCGAGCGATCGTTCGCTGTGTGCTTCGATGGAAAAGGCGTCATAGGGCACGAAGAGCCGGGAATGGGTCCCTGTGACCCAGACGATGCAGAAGACATTTGATTGTGTTAGGGAGAGTGTTTTTCGACCCCTTTTGCTTTGTTTTGGGCACTATAGGTTCAGTGTACCTGGGCCCCATTGGAGTTAAGAGACGCAGCTTCTCCCTTGGACCTAAGGAGGAGCCCTCTTCTGGTAAGACGGTGGTTTCTTCACCCGGCCGGGTGAAGACTGCGCCGACGGCGTCGGGGCATAAGAGCCCGATGTTCTGAGCCGGTCCATCCATTCCACTTGTTGCCGGCGTGCTCGGGGGGACATCCGTCCACAATCACGACAAGATCCCTGGTTGTGATCGAGCTCGAGGTAAATATAGCAGTAATTATGTCCATCCGTAATGGACATAATTTTACCGCATTGGCAGTATTTGAAATCAGATGGCTTCGATGCCATTTTGACAGAAAAAAATCATAATAAAACGCAATTGAAAAATTTTTCACTGACAGAAAAAAGCCCGCGTGCGTTTGGCACGCGGAAAAAAAGAGATTGAGAGATGGCTGATTCACACGGGAACACACCACGCAGCTGCACAGAGTTCAAACTCTGTGACTCACTGAGGAAAGCTCCGCCTACAAGGGTCGCGACATGCTCCCATACAGCATCGTTAAATCAGCCTGCTATCGACGGGAAATAAAAGGAACCAAACATACAACACCGTCATATTTTTAAATTTTGTTTTGTGTGTGTCAATTTCACTTTCAGGCTTCCTTACGCACTGCTCATTTGCATCTGCTTTTATAGCAGTGTATTCTTGAGGGTCTGTGAAGGCCCAGCTCTGGCTATAATTCCAGTTTTACTGTTCAGAACCACTATCTCTTTCTCAGGAAAGCATCTAACTTCTGACACTACTTCACAATAGCATGTTTCTGTTTCTGTTGTTGCAATTCCCGTCACTCTCACAATGCTTTGCTACACTCCAGCCTCCTCAGCGTCCTCTCATGGACTCCTTCATCTGCTTCTGCACACAGAGTGCCTCTTATCCTTTATCCACATTTGACACTAGACGTTCAGGATTCACAAAATGATTTTAAAAAAAAAAAAAATTTCATCAGCATCATTCACATGAATTTTCCCCACTTTCCCTCTCAAACCTGTTTTCTTCTTATAGGGATGTCAGCTCCTGTAACAACTGTTACCTTGTAGCTTTTTTCATTTACACTCAGTCACACACCATTGACAACTCACAACTGTCTCAAATCACACACAACTGTCCCCTTTTTACTCTTCACCATGCATTAGAAACTCAAAACTGCCTCTGTTTCCTGTCCCAGACTCCCCCAACTGCCACTGTCAGAAAAAAAAACTGCCACCCACTCCAAGGGGGCTTTTCTCATAAGCTTCTCTGTTGCCTAGCAACACAGTGACACCCCAGCTCCTCAGTCTCCCTGGCTGCTGAATCTTTTTTTTCTCTCTCTCTTAAAGGGGACATCACATCAGCAGTGGCCTCTGTTACCAATGTAAGTTCAATCCAGGGTTTTTTTTTACTATTAAACTACTCATACAGCACAGAACTTAGGTTCACCTATAATCCACCAGCTTACAAGTGATCAGTGGCGTACTAAGGGGGGGTACAGTCTGCCTCAGGTGACAGCCGGAAGGACGACGGTCACGAGCGGAGCCCATCCCGCTCGCGCTAGAAGAAGAGGGAGGGCCTCCGGGCCGCGAGTGGTGGGAGCACTGGGCGGCCGCCTAGAGCACCATGGGTCTGGAGCCGGCAATTGCATAGCCTTTTCTTCTTCCCGTCCCCCGCGGCCCAGAAGAGGAAGTGGTGGGTCCACATGGGCGGGAAAAAGGAAAGATCATTCAGTTGCGGCCCGAAGCAGGAGGAAGAGCAACAGCGCTGCTCCCCCACCCCCTACCGCAGATGCAGGAAGTAGAACTGCAACAGTCCTCGTACCGTCTCATGAAAAATGAAGAGTTCCCGTCTGTCACGGGGGCTGAAGGAGGAAACTGCTGCTGTGCTTCTTATGGGGAGCGGGGTAGGAAGTCAGAGAGAGTGTGTTTGTGTCTATATGTGTATTAGAGTATATCTGTGTGTATGTGTGTATGGTAGTGAGGGTGCATGTTTGTGTGAGAGAGGGAGTTGTGTGAAGGGGTGTGTTTGTATGAGAGAGAGAAATGCAGGGAGCCTGTGTGCAGGGGTATGTGTAATTGTGTGCCTATGTGAGGGAGGGGGAACTGGAGATCACTGGATGGGGGAGGGGAAGAGGGACGGAGAAGTGAGGGGGAAGAAGGGATGGAGAAGTGAACGGGGGGAGGAGGGACAGAGAAGTGAATATGGGGTGGGGGGTGTGTTCCAAAGGAATTATCTACCCCGGGTAACAAATGCTTTAGGTACGCCACTGCATGTGATTCAGTCGAAGAAGTGTCTTTACGATAGTGGTGAATGTCACTGTAGTGAATTTGAAGCTCAGAAATCAGCACAGAGCCCAGTATCCTGTCTTTTTCCCTGTGTGTGTCTGAGAAAAAGGTACTCAATCTCCAAAGGATTACTGGGCAGTGTTTTGATATTCACGCCAGTAGCCTTTATACCTCACAAACACTGTCTATAGCAAGCATCTCTCCTGTCATAAAATGTGAAAATTACTGCAGGGGACAGCAGATCTTTTTGAGCTGAGTCAATGTCAGCATATCTGTTACTTTCTTTGTCTCTCCAAACTGCTCTTCTCACAAACGGGCCGATATAGTAAGGAGCGGTAGGAAGAGCTGCGTTAGTGCCGGGCGCACCCGTGTTTGCCGCACGCACAGTCCTGCTCACCTACCGCTCAATGCTGTATTTAAATAGCTTGCAAATGCAAGCCGCGTCCAAGAAGCGTCTGTGACGCATTAGGCCAGCGCAACCCATTTTACTGTATAGGCGCTTAATAACAACGCCTATACAGTATCCTGGGTGCGCTGGTACCTGTCATTTCAAATGACATTTTAAATGACAGGCACCAGGAAGTGGATCCCAACTTTAACCCATGAAAACCTAAAAACCTAAAATCCCCCTCCTCCCGAAGCGACTCGACATGTTACCAACTTACTTTTTGTTGCTTTCAGCCCCTTCCCTTCTCTGCCGTCCTCCGGAGAGGGCAGCCGGCGGCGAAGGCGGCTTGCAGCGGTCCCCATCCCCCGCCCAGGTCCCGGTTCTCCTGGCTCAGCCCTCATCTGCTTAAGGAAGATTGTGAAGTCAGGTAAGAGCCCACTGTTCTGTGCTCATTGGCTCTTAGTCATGAGTTCTAAAGCGTAGTGCAGTTACATGAGTCAATGTCAGACTGAGGCGGCCATGTTGTGGAGGTCAACATAGGTTTCAGATACATTAAATCATTAGTATCCCAGCTGCTCCTCTGTGACAAGCACAAAGATGAAGGTAGGGGACACTACAATCACATTACATCATGGTTGCAATGTTATATTAAAGTCAGAAGCATTATGGATTAGTAGGAGAAGCAATTTCAAGAAAATTCTGCCATGAATGGCAGGTTTTGTAGTCCCATTAAAAAAGGTGGTGAAGGTTTGGGGAGTTAAGCTTAATGAAGTACACATATTTTTGGTTTTCTGTGTACATTTTACTGGAACAAAAAATAGGCATTCCAGGGCATTTTAAGTATGCGCACAAGTGAGTTTAAACAGCATGGGGTAGATTTTAAAAGGTGCACACACGTCCATATGAGCACGTTTCCCGGCGCACACACATGAACTCGCCGATTTCATAACATATGTGTGCCGGAGCCGCATGTTATAAAATCTGTGGGCCGCACACACATGCGCGCCAGCTTTTATAATCCGTGCCTGTGCGGGCAGTGCACACAGGGGGGGGCCAAATTTTTAAAAAATACATGCAGCGATAAGATCGGGCCTCTCCCAGTTCCTTCCCAGTCCGCTTTAATTAAGGAGCAGACAGGGAGGAAACTTCCCTAACCCCTACCCATACTCCATCCTTCTTCCCCTCTCCTCTCCTCTCCTCTCCTCCCCACCCCCTAAAACCCTGTCTCGTACCTTTTTTGGAGCAGAAGCAACTTGTGCAAGTCGACCAACTGCTGGCGCGTGCTTACCCACCACAGCAGAAAAATAGCCGCTGTATCGGCCGCCTCCAGCCCTGCCCCTCCCCGCCCCCGGACCGCCTCTTTCTCTGGGCCTGGCACTTCGGCACGGTGCGCGCAATGCCCAGTCATACGTATAACCCCTGGGATTTACGTGCGCTGGGCAATTAAAATCTACTTGTATATGTGCAGACTTTAAAAAATGCCTGCTTCTACATTTAAATCAAGGCTTTATGTGTATGTTATTTTTTTTTCAGGTGTAAAATATACAGACGTATGTTTATAAAATAGGTAGAAAAAGTAAGCACTTTTGTTGCATTGCAAATATTTGTTTATACTGAAACAAACATATATACCTTCAGAACAGAACTATGCTGTATTTTATAAACTGGGCAGGATAAATCTCCATATGTCCACTTACATGAGCAAAGCCAGTACCGTGACTAGGGCTGAAAGGCTCCTACTGTGTTACTTTGTGCTTTGAAAGATTAGTGCAGTTCATTTCATTTCACTGAGTACTGTTACATAAACACAGTGCTAATAATGCATTCAAGCTCAAACCCCATGCAGTCCTCAAATCTCTGTTTGTGAAAATGATGTTCCAGGTGTTTGCCTTTCCTAATGACAACTATCACAAAGATGGGAGCAAAAGTTGCCAAAGCCAGCTCACACCATGAATTCTGCAACATTTTAATAAAGTGACTTTCACTTAAACAAGGAATCTGAAAGCTCTTTCCCGAATTAGCAACTCTGATTTCTTGCCAGAATGATTTAGTTTTTTATTAAGTTCTCATCAAACATCTCACATCTTCTCTGTTCTTTAATATGTACCTGAAGGGATTTTATCTATATACCTGTTTTTTTTTAAGGCAACTGTATCTGTCCCTTAATTTGCTATATATTACCTAGTGCACATGGCAAGCACCTGTAACCGCTTCAGAGCATGCTCCTATGCATTCCAAGGTATTTGTGTATTATTAGAAAGCTGTTTAACACAATAAAACAGACTACATAAATATATATATGGAAAGATAGAGTTAATCTAGATTCCACAAAGAACATAATACAGAATTTCTACAAGATCTTAGAATTCAACTGCAGTCTTACAATCCTTTCATCATGTGTGATATTTGTTGACAGACTGCCTTAAAAGTATGGTTCTACAGTCTGAAAATACCTTCAGAGTGTAGAATACCTTTACAGTTTTATAACCCTTTCATAAGGAGACTTGCAACCTTATTCAATAAAGATTTCCCCATAGGCAGGCACAGAATGAGAAAAAGTGCATGTTGTGATCATTTTTAAAGCTCCAACACTAAACGATGAAGTAGATTAGCCTCTGAGACCACACAAGCCCCTTCTTCAGATGCGACCTGTGTAGCCTCAAAAGCCTTTGCCCTACATCATTATGTTGCTGATCCTAATGAGGGTAATTTTCAAAACGTCAGCAGTGCTCACGGGCCCGAGTACTTTGTACCCATTGCACTGACTCATAAGCTGGATTTCAAAGGGAAAATCCCAAGTGCCGCTGGGGGAGTAGGGGTTTAAATCACACACCTTTAAACCCTGCAAAGTATGCGGGTTAAATCAATGAAATTCCCACACTTGTGTTTTTGGGGGCTCTGTCCTAGCCCCACATCTGCACTGCCTCTTTCCTCTGTGGTTTAGGGATCAGGGCAATTTTTGAAAAGGGGGGGGGGGTTTCATGGGTAAATGTAAACCACCTCAGGGTAGAGTTCCTTGCGCGTTAATGACGTGGGCTGAGGGAGAGAAGGTAAGGAAGGACTCATGATGTTTGCTTGAGGGATCACACCTGGAAAGCCCTCTTTTTCCTGCTGGGCTTTGTGTGGTCACACCCAGTCTCCCAGCAGTAGGGATGCCTGGAATGCCCTTCCGGAGGAAGTGGGGAAGACCAGAACTGTGAAGGACTTCAAAGGGGGCATGGGTATAAACACTATGGGTCCATAAAGTCTAGAGGATGTGTATGAAGAGTGGGTGGCTCGCGGGGAATGACGGCTACTACTGGAGATAATACCCTTATTCAATAAACATACACAGTTAATGCGACTCCAACATTGCTCTAAGCTTCAACGGCAAGAGGTAATGTGGGAAAAAAAAGATTTCCATTCACAAAAAAGCAGGGAGTAGCTTGCTTGTTACAGCGGATACTACTCCAAACCAAATAAGCCTGATACTTCACTTTCAATGCATATCCAGCATAGCTCTCTGCTTCAACGGCAGGGGAGAAAGTCTGATACTTCACTTTCAATGCATATCCAGCATAGCACTCTGCTTCAATGGCAGGGGGGAATGAAGAAAAGTGGATCTATATACAGACAAACAACCAACAGGACTGAATTACATAGTCAGGGTAAACAAGCATGGGTGAAGCTTGCTTATTGCGGCGGTTACTATCCCTAACTAATTAAGCAAGATATTTCACTTAGATGCAGTTCCAACACTGCTCTCTACATTAATGGAGGGGGAAGGGAACAGAACCAAAAGGTTACTAAGGGCCAAGAGTAATAGATAGTGTGAGAAAAAAAAAGATGTGCGAAGCTTGCTGGGCAGACTGGATGGGCCGTTTGGGTCTTCTTCTGCCGTCATTTCTATGTTTCTATTATCTTGATCGCCCTTGTTTGTACCTTTTCTAATTCTGCTATATCTTTCTTGAGATGTGATGACCAGAACTGAACACAATACTCAAGATGATGGTCACAACATAAGCGATACGAGGCATTATGATATTTTCTGTTTTTATTCTCCATTCCTTTCCTAATAATCTCTAGCATTCTATTTGCTTCTTGGCTGCTGCTGCTGCATACTGAGCAGAAGATTTCAACTTATTTTCAACATGACACCTAGATCCTTTTCTGAGTGGGTGACTCCTAATGTGGAAACTTGCATTTTGTAGCTATAATTTGGATTACTCTTCCCTAAGTGCATTACTTTGCACTTGTCCACATTAAATTTTATTTTGCCATGTTCATGCCCAGACTCCAATATTGCAATGTCCTCTTGCAATTTTTCACAATCCTCTTGTGATTTGAAAGCTTTGAATAATTTTGTATCATTGACAAATTTGATCACCTCACTTGTTGTTCCCATTTACAGGTCATTTATAAATATATTAAAAAGCATCGATCCCAGAACAAATCTCTGGGGTACTCCTCTATTCACCTTTTCCCATTGGGAAAATTTATCATTTAGCCCTTATCTCTGTTTCTATCTTTTTAACCAGTTGGCAGTCCATAATAGGACACTGCCACCTATTCCATGACTTTCTAATTTCCCAAGAAGTCTCTCATGAGGGACTTTGTCAAATGCTTTTTGGAAATTCAGATACACTAAATCAACCTGCTCACCTTTATCCACATGTTTATTTCAGCCTTCAAAAAAATGTAGCAAATTTGTGAGGCAAGACTTCCCTTGGCTAAATCCATGTTGGCGTTGTCCCATTAAACTATGCTTATCTCTATTTTCAGCAATTTTGTTCTTTATGATAGTTTCTACCATTTTGCCTAGCAAAGACACAACACTCACTGGTGTGTAATTTCCTGGATCACTCCTTGATCCCTTTTTAAAAATTGGTGTGTACATTGGCAACCTTCCAGTCCTTCAGGTATTATAGATGATATTATTGATAATTTACAAATTTCCAATAGCAGGTCTGCAATTTCATTTCTCCCTGACTTCCTTGCAGGCTTTTTAAATCAAATGTACCTTAAAAAGTTTTTATTATGAGTTTTTGCTTTCACTGAAAGCTTCTTTTCAAATTCTCTTTTGCCTTCCTTATTAATGCTTTGCATCTGACTTGCCAGTGTTTTTGCTGTTTCCTGTTTTCTTCATTTGGATTCCTTTTCCATTTCTTGAAAGATGTTCTTTTAGATATTCTAGCCTCTATCACCTCACCTTTCAATCATGCCGGTAGTCGTTTAGCCCTCTTTCCATCTTTTCTAATGCATGGAATACATCTGTTCTGGGCTTCCAAGATGGTATTTTTAATAACATAAACAAAAAAAAGAAGAAAAAATCTTTCACTCAAATGTAGCAAAATATTTAAATAGTGTCTGGGATTATTTTAAATATTTCATAAATGGAGTAAAATGACCTCAGACTCGTGACATAACTTGTTCTATCGAATTATGAATGTCAATGTTTTTTTCTGTAATCATTGGTCAAAGAGCCTCTACCCATCCATGAATCTTTTATTAATTTCTATTCTTGATATTTACTTAAACTTTTTAATTTTTTCTTTATTTCTTAAAATGTGAAGCTTGTCACAACTGGACATCCTCTTTTAAAGGAAAGAAACCGCCAGAAAACATCTTAAAATGACGTTCCTCTTCAATATCCGTCACACAAAAGCCTTATTAAAGCTGGCATTTCTCTTCAGGCTGATCTTGGTAACAAAACTGCCACGCTGATCTTGATAACAAAACCACCAATGTTAGCCAATTGTTTCACCAAATAGGCTGCTTCAGGGTGGAATTCTAAACATAAACAGCCCAGGCATCATTGTATATAAAATATTTATTCTTATTATTAAGCCCTCGTTCTTCATACAAAATAGTACATGGACTATCTACTCACGTTTGCCTCTAATCCAAGACCTTCTATATCCAGAGTAACACTCTCATTGATTTCTCTGGATCAAGTCGGAAAACGTTGGCACATGCGCTTTATATTGTAAATTCAAAAATATAATTGAAAAATTCCAAATGTATTGGATCGATTAATTCAAACGATCCAATCTACTGATTAACAAAGCAACCAAATATTCAAAGTACAAGGGGATATAGCCAAGATTGATGTAATGACTAATGCAAATAATTCCTAGAATAACATTTTCTAAACACAGGCTTGCCTGCTATAATGCATTTATTTGTCAAGTTACTTAACCTATTACCTTATTGAAAATCACAAACATTCCAATTGATTTAAATGATCTAAATGGTCAATCTCATTAAGGTAAATTTAAAAAATGGATTGTATTCAATCATTGAGTTCATTCCAAAGGGTTCTATGGTTTTTAAACGGAAAATCCAAAGTTGTTCCAACTGATGCAAACGTTTTTCACAGTCTCCTCATCTAATATTGCATTGTACTCGGTCAATCACATAACATTTTAAACTATTGAAGTTGTGATTTAAATCCAAACAATGTAGAACAATGGGTGTTTTTTTCTTATGCGTCTTTAAACAGCTCCTGTGTTCACACTTACATACTCTCAATAGTCGAGTAGTCTTGCTGATGTAAAACAACTGGCATGGTTTTTAAACAACATTCATGACTGAGCTAAATTCTTAACCTTTACATTTGCTCCTTTCAGTTTTTTCCTAACTATTTTCCTCATTTTATCATAGTCACCTTTTTAAAAGTTAAATGCTGTCATAGTAGATTTCTTTTTTGCGCTCCCTACAGTTATTAGTTCAAATTTGATAATGTTGTAATCATTATTGCCAAGCGGCTCCAATACTGTTATCTCTCACACCAAATCCTGTGTTCCACTAAGGACTAGGTCTAAAATAGTTTCCCCTATTGTTGGTTCTTTTACCAGTTGTTCCATGAAGCAGTCATTTATTTCATCTAGGAACTTTACTTCTCTGGAATGTCTTGATGTAACATTCAACCAGTCAATATCAGGATAATTGAAATCACCCATTATTACTATGCTGATGATTTTGTTAGCTTCTCTAATTTCTTTTAGCATTTCATTGTCTGTTAGCTCATTCTTGCCAGGTGGACGGTAATACACCCCCTTTACTATTTTATTCCCTTTTTCACCTGGAATTTCTATCCATAAAGATTCAACATTGCATTCTGTTTCCTGCAGAAATTTTATCCTGTTTGACTCAATGTTCTCTTTAACATATAGTGCCATCCCTCCACCAATTTGATCCATCCTATCATTTCGATATAATTTGTACCGTGGTATCACAGTATCCCATTGGTTATCCTCCTTCCACCAGGTCTCTGAGAAGCCAATTATATCTACTTCTTCATCCAGTGCTATACACTCTAACTCTCCCATCTTATTTTTTAGACCTCTTCATTTGTGTATAGACATTTCAAAATATGCTTCTTGTTTGTATTAACAACCTGCTCATCAGTTGACAGGGGTAATTTGGAATCTTTCTGCACTTTACTTAAAGACACATGATCCACTTTGGCATTTATTGCAACCTCTCTACTGGGATGCCCTATTTTCCCTGTTCTCTTAGGGGCGGATTTTAAAAGGGTTATGCACGTAATATACACGTGTAACCCTTTAAAACCCGCTCCTACGCGCACCCCGGGGCTTGAAAAAAGGGGCGAGGAGTGGGCAGGGTGGTCCGGGGGCAGGGCAGGGGTGGGACCGAGGCCTCCAGCACAGTGACTATGCCAGGGGATCGCACACCAGCCCGGAGGCAGGCGTAAATAAAAAAATTAAGGTAGGGTGATTTAGGAAGGGCTGGGGGCGGGTTAGATAGGGGAAGGGAGGGGTAGGTGGGGGGTGAAGGGGAAAGCCATCGAGGCTCCCCTAGGACTCGGTGTGCACAAGGTGCACAAGTGTGCATCCCCTTGAACGCGCCTACCCTGGATTTTATAACATGCACGTGGCTGCGCGCGCATGTTATAAAATTGGGCGTAGATTTGTGCGCGCCAGGAGTAGACCAAGATCATGTCAGACCAGTGGGTTCTCTTGGTGATAAATCACGGTTACACTTTACATTTTGCACACCGTCTGCGCCCTCAGTTCTTGATATCTCCATGCGGGTATGCAACGAAGCGGGGGGGCGGTAGAGCAGACCTTGCAGCGCCTCCTCGCTATCTGCGCCATTGTCCCGGTTCCCCGGTCGGCTCAACGTCAAAGATGTTACTCCATTTATTTCGTCATGCCAAAAAAAGAGGGATCCTTCCGGCCCATTCTCGATTTAAAACGGGTCAACCGGTGTCTTCGCATTCTGTGCTTCTTCATGGAAACGTTACGGTCGGTAATTGCATCAGTGTGGCCAGGGGAATTCTTGGCATCTCTGGATCTGACGGAAGCATATCTGCACATCGGGATCTGAGTGGATCACCAGACGTTTCTGAGGTTTGCGGTGTTGGGTCAGCACTACCAGGACATTTACCAAGGTCATGGTAGTGGTGGTGGCTCAACTTTGCAGAGAAGGGTTGTTAGTGCATCCGTATTTGGACGATTGGCTGATCCGAGCGAAATCGGAAAAGCTTTGCCAGAGGGCAGTCCAGAGAGTAATGCAGTTGTTGACTACCCTAGGCTGGGTGGTGAATATGGTCAAGAGTCACCTTGTCCCATCCCAGCCCTGGAAGTTTTGGGAGCTGTGTTCGACACCCGACAGGGAAGAGTTTTCCTTACCTCCGATCGTGTGCTCAAATTACAAGGTCAGGTGTGCGTTTTTCTTGCCAAGCACCCTCCGAAAGTTTGGGATTATATACAGGGTCTAGGGTCCATGACATCGACTCTGGAATTGGTTCCCTGGGCTTTCGCTCACATGCGTCCTTTACAATCCACCTTACTCTCCCGTTGGAATCTTGTGTCTGAACAGTTTTACCGGTCCCTGTCGTTGACAGAGTCCGCTCGCTCCAGCCTGGATTGGTGGCTCCCGCTTTCAGCATGTTTTTATTGCATCGGCCCCTAAGTGATGGGCAGGATGGGGACATTCCAAGGAGGAGCTACTTATCTGGCTAACTTGACCAGATAGTAGTGACATTCAGACTTATCCAGCTAAAGTTAGACCTGGTATTGAGCAAGTATAAAAGTTAGCCAGATAAACCTATCTGGCTAATTTTACATGGAAGTGAGAATCCCATTGTGAAATTATTGGATTGCACAATCAATTCTAGACGTGTGCATGGGAAAAATGTTAGTCAGGTTGTTTTGTTTTATTTTGTGTACAAAGTAATAGCTATGCACAGAGAGCCTAATTTTCAAACTTATTCACAGTACAAGAATTGCACACATAAGTGGATGCTTGCTGGTCTTTTTTAAACTGTATTGTGGAAGCTGCACGACAGTGGTGTGCAGTCAGAGTCTTCAATGGATTCCATGAAATCCCAGCCCTAATCAATTTATTTTATTTATTTATTTATTTATTTAGTTTTTTCTTCCTCTCCAGGTGCTACCATGGGTGGAGTTTGGGAGAGTGATTGCCCCCACCTCTAAACATAACAATAGCAATGAAGACCAGGCAGGCTGCTGCAGAACCCATCTCACAGCAGCAGTGGAGGCCCAGCAGACTACATGGAGCTCATCCTGCAGCTCCCAAAAACAGCGATGGAGGCCCAACAAGCCCTAGAAGAAAAGGCCCAGAAGAGAAGGGGAGGCTGTGTGTATGTATCTGAAAGGGAGAGAGCCTATATGTATATGTGTGAGGGAGAGAGCCTTTGTGTGTGTGTGTGTGTGTGTGTGTATGTGTATGTGTGTGAGAGGGAGAAAGCCTGTGTGTTTGTGTGAGGGAGAGCCTGTTAGTGTGTGTGTGGGGGGTGGTGGGTGTGTGTGTGTGTGTGTGTGTGTGTGTGTGTGTGTGTGTGAGGGAGAGAAGATGAGCGCATGTGTATGTGAGGGAGAGAGCCTGTGGGTGCATGTGTGTGTGTGTGTGTAGATTTGTTACTGTTTGAGTGCTGGTAGTTAGTGCTGTTTTGGTATGGGAGGTTTACGGTATTGTAATTGTTTATTCATGGCTTTCCGAGGGCCAAGCCCACACCCAATACATGTTACAATAGGTTTAATAGCAGCTTAATATCATATGGTTGCCAAGTGTCTTTTGTGTCTTGGGGAAAGGGGGGTTGAGGGAGAGAGAATGCTTGAGTTCTGAAAGTGTATGGGGGGGAGGGGGGACTGAGGAAGCAAGACTGCTGGTGACTTGGCGTGAGGTAGTATGGAAGTGGAGAGAGGGCTGAGGGAGTAAGACCGAATCACTACTATAAATGTCCCCATACACCACTGCTGCACAGTTTATAAAATACCATGTATTTCAGCTCCGGAAGTAAGCATTTTCTTTCAGTATGCACATATATTTCCAATGCAAGAAGTTGCTTACTTTATCTGGCCGTTTTATAAACATAAGTTCATATGTTTTATGTGCAAAACATTGTGGCTTCATGAAAATAAACATCCAGAATAAAATGCATAGACAAGTAAATTTTAAAGTATGTGGGAGTACTTGGATTCACCAGCTGTCTAATACCTCTGTCAGTTTCTCCCAGTTCTTCTCCAGGTCACTTAGACTTTCCAGCACTTCACCCAGAATCCCCATCAGTTCACCTACACCTCCCAACCAAAAACTGCAGAGAACAGATACGTTTGATTTTACTTGTGCAATTCAATTAGAGGAGGTAAACGTCAGGGATGTGCAGAGCAAAATTTTATGTTCATATTTCTTATGTCCGAAAGGGGGGTCCCACTTGCGGCCAATATGGACATTAAAAAAATCCAATGAGTTGGGTATATGTACATATGTGCAAAAAAAAAAATTTAAACCCCCTCACCCTCCTTAATCCCCCCCCCCAGACTTACCACAACTCCCTGGTGATCGAGCGAGGAGTGAGGACGTCATTTCTGCAATCCTTGGCGAGAAGCATGTGACGTCGGCGGCACGTCGAGTGACGCGGCGTCACGTGATTCCCGGCGAGTTCGCGCCGGACGGCTCGTTCGGCCCAAAAAGAACTTTTGGCCAGCTTGGGGGGGGCCTCCTGACCCCCCCAAGCTGGCCAAAAGTTCTTTTTGGGCCGAACGAGCCGTCCGGCGCGAACTCGCCGGGAATCACGTGACGCCGGCGTCACTCGACGTGCCGCCGACGTCACATGCTTCTCGCCAATGATTGCAGAAATGGCGTCCTCACTCCTCGCTCAATCACCAGGGAGTTGTGGTAAGTCGGGGGGGGGGATTAGGAGGGAGAGGGGTTTATATTTTTTATTTTGCTCAACAATCGCGATTCCCCATATCGAAACATATCTATGTTCGATATGTGGGAAATCCGATCGTTATTGTCGAATCAATATTTTTTAAGTTAAAAAAAATATGAGTTGCGTTTTACTATGCGGTCAATCCGAATGCAACACCCCTAGTAAACGTTCACAAACAAGTTTGGTAATGTATATGGGGTAGATTTTTAAACATACGCGTGTGCGTCCATGTGCGCACGCAACCCAGCACGCGCACATGGACGTGTGATTTTATAACATGCGTGTGCCGGTGCACATATGTTATAAAATCCAGAGTAGCGCACACAAGGGGGTGGAATATTGCAATTTTCATGTGGTGACACAACGCAGCCTTCCCCAGTTCCCTCCCAATCTACTCCAATTAAGGAGCGGACTGGGAGGGAACTTCCCTACCCCCCTGCCCGTACTTCCTCCCCTCTTCCCCTGTCCTGCCCGACCCTTTAAAAGCTCCTACCTTTTTTTTTTCTTTGTTTACGAATTTACACCAAATCCTGAGCTGGCGTAAGTTGCGTGATCCCCCTGGCACAGCGACAAAATGCCGCCTCCAGCTTTGCCCCGCCCCTGGACCACCCCTCCCCGCCCCCTGGACCGCCCTTTTGCGAGGCCTGGCTCTTGTGTGTATAAGAGGAATTTACGCGCCACAGCCGGGCCCCTTCTAAAATGCGCGTGGCGCGCACAAGGCCCAGCCACAAGCATAACTCCCAGTATTTTATGCACGGGCAATTTAAAATCTGCCCATATGTATATATTTCTTAAAAATATCAACTTCCATGTGTACTTCTGAGCCCCACCCCAGAACGCCACTTTATTTTTTTCTCAGTAAACTATGCACACAAAACCAAAAATACACACGTACTCTTGGAGGTGAATTTTTTATTTTATTTATTATTACATCTTTTATTCCGCAAGATCCATTTTGTTCAATATGGATTGCAGAATAACATACATATAAGAGCCCGGCACGCACATTAATTAGGGGATGCGCAAAGCAGGTGGGCTCGTGCGTCGGGTGGATTTTAAAAGCCGCCAAGATATGCGTGTATCTCCCGCAGCGCGCACATTTTGAGAGTTTTCACAAGGGGCAGGATGTGGGCATGGTCCAGGTGTGGCACGGGTGTTTCAGGGCGTGAATCAAAAATGTGCTGATGCGACCCGTCACGCGCTGAGGCCCCCTGTTGCATAACTTTACTTCTGCTACGGATGCCGTGAAAGTTAAAATTTAAAGAAAATTAGGCAGATCTGTGGGGTTTTAAGGGTAACTGGGGAGAGTGAAGACTATCAAACCAGAGGGGGGGTTAGAGGACCTATCTCTTGAATGGGTGAACTGCGGATGAACTTGTAAAACTGGGAATGCTGCCAGCGCGAGCCCCTTTTAAAATTCCACGATTTATGCAGTAGAAGTGGGATTTGCGCACACTTGCGCGTACCCACCCACTTAAAATCTGGCGCGCATGTGTGTGCAGCCAGGCTATTTTATAATATGCGCACATGTGTGTGCATCTGTTATAAATTGAACACGTATCTGGGACGGGCCACATAAGTGCGCTGATGTGCACATGAGCGCCGGTTTGAAAGTTACCGTCTTGATGTTCATAAAATAGCATGCATATATGCTATTTTTATGCACATAATCCCTTTGAAAATTCATTCAATAAAATCTATTTTATGTGTATGAGAATAATTTTATATATATAATAAACTGACGTACATAAAATAACAAAATCTAACGAATCAACATTCCTACTAAATTCTATATTGCCTTCTTCAATGTACACAAATGTTTACAGACCAAATTAAAGATTAAAGGTTGAAATGTGAAAAATCCAAACCAAAGGGATGGAGGGAGACAGTAAATGTATTCTTTCTATTTTAGATTCTATATTAAAATAAAATAAAAAGATTCTGCAGTACTCTCTCTTTACAAGAAAATCAACTTCAATCCTAGAAGAAATTTTCATAAAATTTTATATTTATGAATTTTCACTGGAAAGTTTTTAAGCTGCAGGAGTGCAAAAGCAAAACTCTATGTCAGATGCCTTTTGTTCTCTTCTGCTTTTATGCACAAAGTATAAAATAGTTTCAAATAACAGCCATACCTCCCACTCACTGAAAAATTTAAATTTGCAAGGTGTAGGAGGACAAGCACAAGTAAATCAAGAGGAACCACCAGTATCATATTCCTTAAGCCATTCTGAAGAAAAATTACAGTTTTTATTTTAAAGAAGCAGCAGCACTAACTGGATTCTTCAATAGATCAAGTTGCCTGTTTCTTAGCTCTGTAAGTGGGTATTCCTTTTCTGCCCCTTAAAAAATGGCAACAGTGGCTTCAGTTGGTCTGAGTGCCCTCAGAGAATGATAGAGGTCTCTCTAGTGATGTCAATGTAGTGTCAGTGTGTTTTAGAGGTGGATCACTCCCCATGGGAGGGGTTGTGAGAGTGTACCTGCAATCATGTGATGCTGGGGGCAGTGTTCTGTATGCATCTGTATTTCCTTATTATGCTGCCACCTGACATATTGTACAGTTTAGATTCTCTGCATGTTATGGAACTCTTTTTTTTTAAATTGATTATTGTTTAATGTTTCTGAACTCCCCTATTGGATCTATTACTGTTTTGCCTTATCTCTGTGTTCTTTGGACCTGTTGGTCCTTTGCTCCAAGGAATTCCTGGGACAGTTTATTTCCTGCAGAGGCCTTCAGTTGGAAGAAGGCTCTTGGCAGGTTAACAGCTCATTCCTGTCGTCTTTCGGGCTCTGAGAGGAATCATCTTTTCTCCACTTATTACTTTACTGTCAATTTTCAGAAAAACTTATTACAGCTGTATCAGTCTCATCAACCTGTTTGGCTACTCTTGGAACCTTTTCATCTACTGCAAATGTTGAACTGTTCTTCATTCAAATAAATGTTTTTGCTAAGCAAAAACTAAGTTTATCTGATAGCTGAAGCTGTGGACGAGCTTTAGGCACTCAAGCTATACATTAAGCAGCCGAAGGCAATACAGTGAAAAAATGTTGAAAATGTAAGGGAGCTATCAAGCAGAGGATTTAACAAAGGTTTGACTGTGTGGTCTTTTCAGAAAAGTAAATTTAGAGCATTCCCTCTGCCAATTTGGGCACAGACTATGCTGCAGTGTCCATCTCTCTGGGTTCATTCAGCCATGCAAAGTTTGAAATCTACAGTTGGCTCCTACCTCAACAGTGATTGCATTGTTAGCCTGTTAGCTGTAATCTGATCCTGTCAGCATATTTACTATTGTCACAATAGCAGAATTTATTTATTTATTTATTTTAATACTTTTCTATACCGTCGTTCAGTGGATACCGTCACAACGGTTTACATTAAGGCACATAAAAATTATGCTATGGTATCTTAAGTTAAACAGGTGCCATTAAGGATCAGTAACATAGTTTGTAAATAATATTAATTGGTGAGTGTAATGAGTCATGTCCATTTCTCATTATATCAGATTAGGATATGAGATTAGCTTTCTCATTGTACTTTGTATTGATGAACTACAAATGAAACTTGAACTAGTTCACAAATAAAATAATACACATATTGGTTTTGGTTATGTGTTTGTTGTTCCATTGTTTTGTTTGTACCTGCATTCCCCTGGGTGCTATTCTCCTTTCTCTTTTTGATAGGCTACTTTGAAGAGCCAGGTTTTTACATTTTTTCTGAAGGTTTTGTTGTTACTTTGTAATCTTAACTCCAAGGGCATGGTGTTCCATAGTATGGGTCCTGCCAGAGATAGTGCTCTCTCTCTCACTTGTGTTAGTCTTGCTGTTTTGATTGATGGGATAGTAAGAAGTGCTTTGTTGGCTGATCTCTGGTTTTTGTTTGGGATGTGTACACGAAGGGCTGTGTTCAGCCATTCTGCATTTTCATTATGTATTAATTTATGTATGGTGTAGAGTGTTTTGTACTGAATTCTTTGTTCCATGGGTAGCCAGTGTAATTCGTTCAGTGTTTCTGTGATGTGATCTCTTTTCCGTTTGCCGGTCAAGATTCTGGCAGCTGTGTTCTGTAATATTTGAAGTGGTCTTAGTGAAGTGTATGGTAGCCCTAGTAGGAGTGCGTTACAGTAATCAGTGCTTGCAAAGATCAACGCTTGCAGTACTGATCGAAAGTTGGCAGTTGTTAGAAGTGGTTTAATTCTTCTAAGCACCATGAGTTTAGCGTAGCCTTCCTTTACTTTTAGAGATATATATTGTTTTAAGCTTAGTTCTGTGTCAATTATTACTCCAAGGTTCCGTCTGCTAACTCAATTTTTTGGTTGTTGTTGAGTATAATTGGGTTCTGAATGATCTCAGTCTTTTTTCATTCTAAATGTATAAATTCTGTTTTCTCAATATTAATTACTAGATCCATTTGGTTTAGTAGTTGTTTAATGATATCTAGATACATGTTTGCTGTTTTTAGTAATAATATGGGCACACGTGACCACACTCGCTCGTCTCCCTTCACTCACTTCTCAATAACTTACCAACAGACAGAGTCGGGTTAAATAAGGCCGCAGCTTTATTAAATACACAGGCCCGAGCCATCAATTAACAATAAACATTAAACATTGCCTCCGGGTTTCAGCATCCGAGTACCCCGACCATCCGCCGCTCCCCCGGCAGGATGTTCGCTACCTGCCGTCCGGCTCACTGATCCGGCCTCACACCCCCGGTTCTCACTCCCGCCACTTGTTTGCAAGGAGCCAAACCCTGGGTGGGCTCCCACCGCCAGTCTTGCAAGGAGCCAGGCCCCCAGGGTCTCCCACCACCATTGCTAGCAAGGAGCCCCCAACGTTGACAACGGCCCCCTGTTGTCAACCTCCGTCCCGTACCAGCTGAAACCCCATAGTCTAACAACAACAACACAGTCTGGCTCGGGCCAACCGCCCCCCCACTGCGACAACCAAACAATGGCCCCACCCTTTTAACGCAGAAGGCGGGAGGGAGGGAACAAAATTCCCCAGCCGCTCTCCGCCCGCCGCACGAGTCCGTTCGCCGCGCGCACGCCCCCTCATCCCTAGCTTGTCCGCCTCGTACGACTCCACCCCCCCCCCTGCCGACCCAGCCCCTCATCCCCCTGGCAACCCTCCAATGTCCAATCCCCTGCCCTTCTCTGGCGTCCTTCCTAACGCCCCCCCCCCTCTCTGCCCGCATGCTGACCCTAACCTTATCGTGCCCCCGCTTACCCCCCCCCCTTTTCCCTTTCCTTTCCTCGCCGTGGGCACGGGCCCACATTACCCCACTCAACCGGAAACAAGTTCCGGTCGAGCTTCCAGAACATAAGAACTTAAGAAAATGCCATACTGGGTCAGAACAAGGGTCCATCAAGCCCAGCATCCTGTTTCCAACAGTGGCCAATCCAGGCCACAAGAACCTGGCAAGTACCCAAAAACTAAGTCTATTCATGTTACCATTGCTAATGGCAGTGGCTATTCTCTAGGTGAACTTAATAGCAGGTAATGGACTTCTCCTCCCAGAACTTATCCAATCCTTTTTTAAACACAGCTATACTAACTGCACTAATCACATCCTCTGGCAACAAATTCCAGAGTTTAATTGTGCGTTGAGTAAAAAAGAACTTTCTCCGATTAGTTTTAAATGGGCCCCATGCTAACTTCATGGAGTGCCCCCTGGTCTTTCTACTATCCGAAAGAGTAAATAACCGATTCACATCTATCCGTTCTAGACCTCTCATGATTTTAAACACCTCTATCATATCCCCCCTCAGTCGTCTCTTCTCCAAGCTGAAAAGTCCTAACCTCTTTAGTCTTTCCTCATAGGGGAGTTGTTCCATTCCCCTTATCATTTTGGTAGCCCTTCTCTGTACCTTCTCCATCGCAATTATATCTTTTTTGAGATGCGGTGACCAGAATTGTACACAGTATTCAAGGTGCGGTCTCACCATGGAGCGATACAGAGGCATTATGACATTTTCCGTTTTATTCACCATTCCCTTTCTAATAATTCCCAACATTCTGTTTGCTTTTTTGACTGCCGCAGCACACTGAACCGACGATTTCAATGTGTTATTCACTATGACACCTAGATCTCTTTCTTGGGTTGTAGCACCTAATATGGAACCCAACATTGTGTAATTATAGCATGGGATATTTTTCCCTATATGCATCACCTTGCACTTATCCACATTAAATTTCATCTGCCATTTGGATGCCCAATTTTCCAGTCTCACAAGGTCTTCCTGCAATTTATCACAATCTGCTTGTGATTTAACTACTCTGAACAATTTTGTGTCATCTGCAAATTTGATTATCTCACTCGTCATATTTCTTTCCAGATCATTTATAAATATATTGAAAAGTAAGGGTCCCAATACAGATCCCTGAGGCACTCTACTGTCCACTCCCTTCCACTGAGAAAATTGTCCATTTAATCCTACTCTCTGTTTCCTGTCTTTTAGCCAATTTGCAATCCACGAAAGGACATCGCCACCTATCCCATGACTTTTTATTTTTCCTAGAAGCCTCTCATGAGGAACTTTGTCAAACACCTTCTGAAAATCCAAGTATACTATATCTACCGGTTCACCTTTATCCACATGTTTATTAACTCCTTCAAAAAAGTGAAGCAGATTTGTGAGGCAAGACTTGCCCTGGGTAAAGCATGCTGACTTGTTTCCATTAAACCATGTCTTTCTATATGTTCTGTGATTTTGATGTTGTAGAACACTTTCCACTATTTTTCCTGGCACTGAAGTCAGGCTAACCGGTCTGTAGTTTCCCGGATCGCCCCTGGAGCCCTTTTAAATATTGGGGTTACATTTTGCTATCCTCCAGTCTTCAGGTACAATGGATGATTTTAATGATAAGTTAACAATTTTACTAATAGGTCTGAAATTTCATTTTTTAGTTTCTTCAGAACTCTGGGGTGTATACCATCCGGCTCCGGGTGATTACTACTCTTCAGTTTGTCAATCAGCCTAACCACATCTTCTAGGTTCACCGTGATTTATTCAGTCCATCTGAATCATTACCCATGAAAAACTTTCTCCATTACGGGTACCCTCCCCAACATCCTCTTCAGTAAACACCGAAGCAAAGAAATCATTTAATCTTTCCGCGATGGCCTTATCTTCTCTAGTGCCCCTTTAACCCCTCGATCATCTAACGGTCCAACTGACTCCCTCACAGGCTTTCTGCTTCGGATATATTTTAAAAAGTTTTTACTGTGAGTTTTTTTGCCTCTACAGCCAACTTCTTTCAAATTCTCTCTTAGCCTGTCTTATCAATGTCTTACATTTAACTTGCCAATGTTTAGGCTTTATCCTATTTTCTTTCTGTTGGATCCTTCTTCCAATTGTTGAATGAAGATCTTTTGGCTAAAATAGCTTCTTTCAGACCTCCCCTTTAACCAGGCCAGTAATCGTTTTGCCTTCTATCCACCTTTCTTAATGTGTGGAATACATCTGGACTGTGCTTCTAGAATGGTATTTTTTAACAATGACCCACGCCTCTTGGATATTTTTTATCTTTTGTAGCTGCTCCTTTCAGTTTTTTCTAACAATTTTTCCTCATTTTATCAAAGTTTCCCTTTGAAAGTTTAGCACAAGAGCCTTGGATTTGCACACTGTTCCTCTTCCAGTCATTAAATCAAATTTGATCATATTATGATCACTATTGCCAAGCGGACCCCACCACCGTTACCTCTCTACCAAGTCCTGTGCTCCACTGAGAATTAGATCTAAATTGCTCCCTCTCTCATCGGTTCCTGACCCAATTGCTCCATAAAGCTATCATTTATTCCATCCAGGAACATTATCTCTCTAGTGTGACCCGATGATACATTTACCCAGTCAATATTGGGGTAATTGAAGTCTAAAAGTACATGGTGAGCAGAAACTGCACTATAGCAAAATCACACACTCTTTCAGATTTATTTTATAGTGTTCTTGAGGTATTTCCACGGCCCCCCCGAGGAGGTAACTATGCCGAACAGCTGGGCCGGGTTGAACAACGTTGGATTTTTACTCTAGACTCAGTATCTCCCAAGGGTTTGAACCGAGATATTGAGTGGTTTCTTTTTACTTAAAGTGGTCTTTCTGTGCAGAGTTCTCTATTTGATCGGATGGTTCCCATAGTCCTGCAGCGCTGCAGTACAGGAATGGCAACCAATGAACGGGGCCGTGAGCTCCCACGTGGGTTGTCCTCCTGATTTGGCGCCTAAAATCAGCTTTAAATACCTGTCAGTGTTTAAGGGTAGTGCGCTCCCTGTCACTTCTAAGGCATCTTGCTGTCAGGTATGTTATAATGTTTATTACCTTTTGTCCACATGAAATGTTCGGCTATAAGTCCTATTTTGCCGTCCTGATGTACACTTATGTCTTACAGCTATTGTTTGAACCCCTATTGGCGAGCCCTCCCGATGCAGCCCGCGGCGAAACACGGGAACCGTGTTGGGGGACGCCATTAACTCACTGCCTGTATGAATCAGAGGAGTTGCCATATTGAAGAATAAAAACAAGTACTTATACACTGGATTGTGAGTACTTTGTCAGGACTTAAATTCTTGACTGCACCTATGTATTCTGCGATTTTGCTATAGTGCAGTTTCTGCTCACCATGTACTTTTGGTCTTGGATTACCTTTATCCCTGGGCTTTAAATGGCAGCCGAGGATCAAACTTTTAGTTATTCGGAAGCTGAACTCAATGCAGTTCTATCGGACCACCTGTTCTTTGATGATTCTCTGCCTGCATCCTCACCCACTGTTACTTGGACTGATATCATAGATATTCAAAAACGTTTAACTCGAGCAGAGTTACACGCTGCAACCCTGATCGAATATTGTAGAGTCCGTCGGATTCCGCGGGGTCTCCGAGTTCAAAAGGAGCCTCGTTTGCACACTGATAACAGCACTTTTATCACCCGTTGGAACCAAATACTCAATAAGTGCTCCTTGGATTTAATGGTATTGATCATTGAGACTACGAAAACATTACAGATTTCACTTCAGGAAGACTTGTCCAAAAATTTGGACACTATAAAACACTCTTTATCTATTGAAGTTTTTGACCAGGAGCACTCTGAGTTTCAAGCCCAACTTGACAAGTTCCGGACTGATCTAAAAGCTGTTAAGTATCAAAAGTTCATTCGGGACGAGACGGATTACAAGTCTGGTTTTGTTTATAAATGGATGGCCAAATCTCGCCCACAGCCCGGAAGAAAAGTAACTTTTGCACACGATTCGTCCGGCGATTCCTCTGGCGAAGATGCTCAGTCAGCTCACCCAAGACAACCTCGGGCAGACACCCGTCCAGCGTTATCAGTTCCAGCTACCTCTTCTACGCTTGCACCATCCTCACGCTATGCGTCTATAGCGGCGGCTTTTTTAGATTCGGGCCAACATCCTCCCGATCCCGGGCCCTCCATCAAAACAGCTCGCACGACCCGCACTCGCGGACGCAATCAACAACCTCAGCAACCTCCACGGACCACCAGAGCATCCCATGCAACCCCGGATCCATGGCTATAGACGCACCTGCTGTGTTTAACTTATCTTCACGACTCTTATCTGCCTCCGAATTGGGAGTATTGTCTAAGGGACTTTCTTTTGTGCCTACTATGAAATGTAATTTATTTGACTTAAAAATACACCTATACCGTTTTTGCCGGTTACTAAAGATTAAATTGTTTTTTGCGGATGCTCCACCCAGCCCTGATATGTCTTTAGTCCGTATGAGATCTAGATGGGTGCCTCCAGGCCCTGGTGATCCACTCATTGCGGCTTTTGAGCGGTTGGTAGATCAGGATATGACGGATCTTGTTTCAAGCCGGCATTATACTCAGTTTAATCTTTCCAGATTTGAACATCAGGCCGTTTCTTCATTATGTAAAGATCTGTCTATTATTATCAAACCCGCTGACAAGGGTGGAGGCATTGTTATTCAGGATAAAAACCAGTATATGTCTGAGGCCTTGACACAACTTAACGATACCTCCTTTTACCTTCCATTACCCGAGGATCCCACTCCTCGGTTGCTTGAACAAATTAAACAGGTGGTTGAAGCAGCATTAGACCGCCATATTCTGACCCCTCGTGAGGCTAAATTTCTCACACAAGAGCATTCCATTACACCAGTCTTTTACACGTTGCCTAAAGTACATAAAAGCTTACAGGACCCTCCTGGTCGTCCAATTGTGGCAGGTATTGGTTCGCTTTTAGAACCCTTGTCCCAATTTGTGGACCTGTTCCTTAAACCTTTTGTGCCCCACATCCGATCATATATAAGGGACTCTGCACACTTTATCACTATTTTGGATAACACACCAGTCCCTAGCGAGCCGTTTCTTTTTGTCACGCTAGATATTGTGTCTTTGTACACAAGTATCCCTCAAACCGCCGCTTTAACAAGTTATAGAAAAAATTCTGAATTCTCGTGCTGGGCCCACAACGTGTCCCCACCTCCCTGCTAGTCACGTTAGCCACATTGGCGCTTACTAAAAATTTCTTTCGGTTTGGTAACACATTCTATCTCCAGATTAAAGGGACCGCAATGGGCTCTACAATGGCCCCGAGTCTGGCCTGCTTGTTTGTGGCCGAATTTGAGGACTTATTTGTGTACCAAGGTGAAGGTTTTCAATATGTACCAGTGTGGCTTCGTTATATTGACGACATTTTTTTACTCTGGCAAGGCACGGAAATCCAATTCTTTATGTTTATTGATTGGCTCAACACGTGTGATCCCAATTTACAGTTTAATTTTTGCACACACCGGACCCAGATAGCCTTCTTGGATGTCCTTGTTTCGGTGGACGGTGGCCATTTCTCGACCACCATCCACCGTAAGGAAACTGACAGGAATACCCTTTTGGCCTTTAACAGCTGTCATCCTAGCACACTACGAAGGAACATCCCCACATGGCAATTTTTCAGGCTTCGCAGACTGTGTACTACCAGGAGCGAGTTTATTAAACAAGCCCAAATCATGTCCTCTCGATTTATTTATTTATTTATTTATTTAACAACTTTTAATATACCGACGTTCGTGGGGCACATCACGCCGGTTTACAAGTAACTCAGTTAAAGGAGGAAATTTATATCACGTGGGTACCCGAGGTATGTTGTTAAAAGAGCAATGAAGCGCGCTTTACATACAAATCGTGATTTATTATTTTTACCATCATCCCGGGATGTTCAGTCAGTTACAAATTGCATTTTGCCATTTTCGACTCTCAGCCGGCAGATCACTACAATGATCCGTAGACACTGGGAGGCTTTATCTCTACACACTTTGTTTCCAGGCCCCCTTAGATTCACCTTCCATAGAGGCAAAAATTTACGTGATAAATTGATCCATACTGACATCCCTGTGTCTAGAAATCTGGATAATGTAATTGGCCATTATCCATGTGGCCGATGCATTGCATGCTCTCACACTTCTCCATCCACCAGTTTTAGCCACCCTGTTTCTAAGAGAATTTTTGAGTTAGTCGTACTCTGATTGTACCACATCTGGAGTCATTTACGTTATCACCTGTCCTTGCCCGCTGATTTACGTAGGGAAAACTTCTCGCATGGTAAAAACTCGAATTATAGAGCATTGCTCGAACATCCGCCATTCGCGAGAAAAAGAACCCCTCGTGGATCACTGGGTAAAAAAATCACACACTCTTTCAGATTTATTTTATAGTGTTCTTGAGGTATTTCCACGGCCCCCCCGAGGAGGTAACTCTGCCGAACAGCTGGGCCGGGTTGAACAACGTTGGATTTTTACTCTAGACTCAGTATCTCCCAAGGGTTTGAACCGAGATATTGAGTGGTTTCTTTTTACTTAAAGTGGTCTTTCTGTGCAGAGTTCTCTATTTGATCGGATGGTTCCCATAGTCCTGCAGCGCTGCAGTACAGGAATGGCAACCAATGAACGGGGCCGTGAGCTCCCACGTGGGTTGTCCTCCTGATTTGGCGCCTAAAATCAGCTTTAAATACCTGTCAGTGTTTAAGGGTAGTGCGCTCCCTGTCACTTCTAAGGCATCTTGCTGTCAGGTATGTTATAATGTTTATTACCTTTTGTCCACATGAAATGTTTGGCTATAAGTCCTATTTTGCCGTCCTGATGTACACTTATGTCTTACAGCTATTGTTTGAACCCCTATTGGCGAGCCCTCCCGATGCAGCCCGCGGCGAAACACAGGAACCGTGTCGGGGGACGCCATTAACTCACTGCCTGTATGAATCAGAGGAGTTGCCATATTGAAGAATAAAAACAAGTACTTATACACTGGATTGTGAGTACTTTGTCAGGACTTAAATTCTTGACTGCACCTATGTATTCTGCGGTAATTGAAGTCTCCCATTATTACTGCTCTACCAATTTGGTTAGCTTCCCTAATTTCTCTTAGCATTTCACTGTCTGTCTCACCATCTTGACCAGGTGGACGGTAGTATACCCCTATCACTATAGTCTTCCCCGACACACAAGGGATTTCTACCCATAAAGATTCAACTTTTATTTAGTCTCATGCAGTTTATTTATCCTGTTGGACTCTTTGCCATCCCGGACATAAAGCGTGTTTTTTCAATTGTGTGGTCAATGGGTAGTATTAATTGGATATCGTCTGCGTAAATATAGTATGTGATTCCCAGACCAGCCAGTAGGTGACATAATGGTAAGAGATATATGTTGAAGAGTGTGGCCGATAGGACTGACCCCTGTGGTCCTCCTGTTTGAAGGTTAATCTTTTCTGACATCATGTCTTTGATTTGTACTTGAAAATATCTGTTGCTTAGATATGATCTAAACCATTTGATAGTTTTGTCGCTTAATCCTATTTCATCTAATCTATTTAAAAGTATGTCATGATTCACGGTATCAAAGGCTGCTGAGAGGTCTAGCATCACAAGGATGTAATGTTTACCACTATCGAAGCCTCTCATGATGTCTGTTAGTGCAAGCAATAGCGTCTCGGTGCTATAGTATTTTCGAAAGCCATGTTGTGATGGATATAGGATATTGTTGCTATCTAGGTGTTCTGCAAGTTGCTTATGTATGGTTTTTTTCTATTAATTTAGCGATTAGGGGAAGGTTTGATACTGGTCTATAATTGCTTAGGTTATGTGGATCGCTGTTTTTTTTCTTTAAAATTGGTTTAACTATTGCCCCTTTCAGTGTCTCTGGCATAGTTCCTTCCTCTAAGGATAGATTCACGATCTTTGCTAATGTTGGGGATACTGTGTTCGCTACATTTTTTATGTCTATGGTTGGTATTGTGTCATTTGCATGTGGAGCGGGATTTAGTTTTTTTAGTATCGATTCGATGTCTAGTTCTGATGTCTCATTGAATGTCATCCATGGTATGACTTCTCTTTTATTCATTTTAATTTCCTGCTTCGCTGTACTTGGAATTTTAGATTTTAGGTTCTTGATTTTGTCATTGAAAAACATGGCTATTTCATTACATCTATTTACTGGCAGGTTTTGTGTAGAGTCCGCTTTGTCGGTGGTCAGGTTTTTTACTATGGTAAATAAGGTTCTGGGGTTGTTTGCATATTTCTCTATTTTAGTGCTGTAGTACTGTCTCTTTGTATTTAGAATTTCCTTAGAATATGCTTTACCAGAGAACGCTGTACTCAGTGAACATGCAAATGAGACCTAATTCCCAGTCAAGGCTGATTGCCTAAAAAAGATTAATAATTGTATGTTTTTCTAATTCATTATTGGCTCTTATTTTGAAGATTTTCCTCCTAATGGTGATAGTAATCTACATAAAAAAAAATGTCACAGGAGTGGATTGTTGCACGTCCCGTCCACGCTCGGCCCGCATCCGGGCCTGCTCACCTCACTGGCTCCTCCAGGGGTCCCGGGTCGTCCTCCCCTGCAGCAGCAGCGAGCACAACTAGGCCTCGGCGTCCCACAGCGGTGGTCGCCGGGCCTTCCACTTCCAGTCAGGCCTCACGGCAGGGCTCAGCATCCTCCATGGCATCGGCCCTGCCCCTAGGTTCATGCGAGCGGACCACCCGGCCCCTTAAAGGGCCAGGAGAGGATCCCAGCTCCGCGGCATGCCCTGATTGAGCACAGTATAACAGGAAGTCCCTACATTCACTTCCTTGCCTTGGCAATCGGGTCGATCACTTGTGATATCTAGTTTCCTCTGCGTTTTCCAGTCTTTGTTCCAGTCTTGTTCCAGCCTTATTCCAGTTTCATTCCAGTCCTGTTCCAGTGTCCTTCTGTTCCAGCGTCCTCCTGTTCCTTCATTTCCCCACGTAGTACCTCTCGGACTATCTTCTTGGTATGACCTCAGCCTGTTCTTGACTACGTTGATCACCGCCTGGATTTGACCTCTGCCTGAACTCAACCATGTCTGACTGCTTCCTGGAACCTGACCTCTGCTTTGGCTGACTACCCACGGACTGACTACTGGTATCTGTCCCCTGCTCTGGCTGACCACGTTACCTTGATTCTGGCCTTCTCTGGCACCCCAGACTTCTAGTCTGAACATCGACCGCACATCCTTGATCGTGGTAGGCACACATCTGAACTTTCTCTCAAGGATATCCTGCGAGGCCCACCTAAGACCAGGCTGCCCGGGTAACCAAGGGCTCAACCTGAGGAAACCCCGGGTTGCTAGTGGTGAAGTTCCAGCTAGCCTCTGTCTCCTCTTGTGCTCCGCCTCCTGGTAGCAGGTGCTCTCTGGGTCCGACCAGGATGCCTACCAATCCTGCACTAGGCCAAGGGTCCACCTCCCGGTGCAACATGAATGGGAGGGAGGGAGGGTGGAAATCAGACTAGTGACTAGTGCCCAGGTACCAGTACTCTCACTTTCTCACATCAAGTAAGTGACCTTTACAAGTCTTAAAACTGTGATTTTGCAAGCAAATGCTAACCTTTCCAAGCTCACAAAATTACTCCAAATTCTATTTTCCCAGAACCAGGGGCGGATTCCCGATGACGACCAGCCCAGGGATTCGCCGCCCTGGCCGGCCCAGGAGATACCACATGGTCTGCCTTGCGCGGCTTTGTCACAGCTGTGATCGGCAGACCACGTGACTAGAGCGACCAGCCTATCGGGGGATGCCCGATCCCCCGATAGGCCAATCCGCCCCTGCCCAGAACTCACTTTATTAATACTTACAAATACTATCCTTAAAAAAGTAGCAAACAATATAAACAGTCAGTAATTCTTTAACCCTCTATGATTTTTTTTTTTCAAGTTTTAAGTGCTCTTTCAGATAATCCAAGTTACCACCAGCAGATGAAGGTTCTGCAAATCAACACTCCCTCTGGATTCCTGGCACTCATGCATCAAGTCAGCTGGAAAGTGGAAGCAGCACTTCCATTGAGATGTTAAGTATTAAAGACATTTTACCAATAATACCTGAAGAAAAAAATCATTTTTATTGGAGGAACATGGAGATTAACAGATACGAAGCACCAGTGGAACTCTAAAGAGATTTTTCATGAAACTTTTGCTGTTTATGTACTTCCTGCAATTTATAAATGATACCCTTCTGTTTTAATGCATTGTCTAAATAATTGTGTTATTGTTGTGTTTTGTTTCATTGTTATATTTTATATTGCTGGAATCTGTCTAGAACAGGTCCTGGTAATAGGTGGAATACAAATTATTGTAAATAAATAAATTTTGATCATGACTATTTGAACAGGGAAAAAGGTGGGAGGAAGTGATGTCATTGGTTGGGATGGACGCCTGATTGATGAGCTCCACAAGGGTGCACATTAAATGATATTAAATTAAGGAATATATTCGGTTTACTGAATATTCAAGCAAATATTGCTCTGACTCCTCCCAACACCTCTCCCCTAAGGACACCCAATGATAAATGAGCAATTTAAATAAGAGTTACTAATCAAGTGGAAAAGCTATGCTCTGAAAGGAAACAAATGGCAGCTCATGTGAGTGAAGCATGCTATGAATTAGAGCAACCAGCTCTGAAGGCAAAAGTATTATTTCGCTAAACCAAGGTATCTTCAAGTCAGAGGTTAGAGCTTTGTTTATGGGGCTTAAGAGGGACATCACTGAAAGGAGTAGGTGTTCCTGGAAACTGTGTCTGAGCTCAAGTGAGATATTCTTGAAATTGAGAATGACATAGAGGAGAATGAGAGAAAAGTTGAGGAACAGGTAGAAAAACTATTCAAACTGCAAAAATATACACATATACTTGAAATAAGCAATAAGGAGCTTATGAACAAGCTTGAGAACTTGGAGGGTCATGCCAGGTACAGTCAAATTTGGATGAGGAGGATTCTGAATGCACCTAGATACAATAACTGCATGGAAGTAATGGTGAAGATATACCAAGCAGTTTTAGAAGCAAGAGATGGAGAAAGTGTACATGTTACCATAAATATTGGCCATACACATAGATCTCTGGGGACACAAAGAATTGTTATAACAATTTTTCCATAAAAGAAAAAGTTATAACTAAAGCCAAAAACCTGGTACTATAATGTGAGAAGACGCTAAGATTGAGCTATAAAATGACATTGGCAATATAGAGGAGGTCCACATATAGCAAGATGTTTAGTGGACAAGTTATCCATCTAAAGCTAGCTGGATAATTTGTCCTATATATTCATTAGGATAAACATCCTGCTGAATATATCAGTCTAAAGTTATTCATGTTGCGTCGGAGGTGGACCCTTGGGCCGAGGTGGGGTTGATGTAACCCATAGGCGAGGACCTACGGGTCCCCACCGTCGGCAGGTGGAGTGGGCTGATAGGCAGAGGCCATTGAAGCTTCACCTATACCAGCCTTTATTCCCCGCAGGTTGAGCCTTTGGGTGCCAGGGCCGGCAGGACTTAGGTGGGCCTCGAGGTTCGATAGCAAGAGAAGTTGGTTCAGCCCAGGGACAGCAGGCGATGGATGGCGTGGTCCTACTCTGGACTGGGTCAGGTACTGGAACTCGGGTGCCAAAGGAACAGAGGTTGACTGGGGGCACTCGAGCAAAGGTAAGCCAAAGCCTATTAAGTACATGTCCAGGGAGGAGTCAACGACAAGCTTGGATCAGGGCCAGCGGCAATGCAAGGATCGTGGCAAGTGATGCTGAGATCTGATCACTGAGAAATCAATAGCGTTGGTCAATAGAAGCAATGGTCAGGGTCTGGAGATAGGCAGTAGCATAGTCGGGCATAGCTAAGGTCTGAGTGTAGTCAGGCGTAGCGGAGGTCTGGATCTGGAGATGAGCTGTAGCATACACAGGCGTGTCGAAGTCCATGCAATCAATCCAAAACATAGGCAGGGCAGGAACGAGGAGAACAGGAACCAGGAACAGCGAGGATCGGGAATGAAAAGTAGAGATGAATCTCTAGCAGCAACGAGTACTCAAGTAGCAAGGAGACCTGTTGTAAAGGCAATGTTATAGAGCGAGGCCTGAGCTTAAATACACAAGAGTTTGACGTCATCATCCGGGGCTGCGGCCAGGTTCCCGCCACGGGCCCTTCATAAGGATCAGCGATGCGAGCGCGCGCACCTAGGGAGGGATGCGAGCGCGCGCACCTAGGGAGGGGTGCGACGCGGAAAGTGGCATCTCACCGAGGGCCACACGGAGAGGCCCGATGAGCAATGGTATCCTGACCTGAAACGCTGGGGACTATAGCGGAGCCGGAGGCATCAGGGGAGGCCCGAGGTCAGAGCTGGCGGCCCATCGCCACTAGCGAGGAGGAACCAGAAGCTGGAGTCCTTGTAAGAAGGTGAGGAGGCCGTGCCGCGGATGGCACTCGTAACAGTTCAGCTACATATAGCTGTATAACAGAAAACCTAACTAGCAGGCCGATACAGTAAGGGCGCATAAGAAAAAGTCCGGCAGTGCCGGGCGCCCACTCGTTTGCCGCTCGCACAGTTCGGATCACATACCGCTCGATACAGTATTTAAATTAGACGCAAATGCAAGCCACATCCAAAGTGCGTCCATGAAGCACAGTCCATTTTACTGTATAGAGCGCTATACAGTGCCTATACAGTATCCTGGGTGCGCTGGTACCTGTCATTTCAAATGTCATTTCAAATGAGCGCACGAGCGCACGCCTTGGTCACGGCGTGCGCTCTTGCGCCTTCACTGCCTTGAGCGCCCAAATTGGACGTGCGTTCGTGCACCTTCGCCGGCGGGGCTGCTGGAAACCGCTTTCGCCGCCGGCTGCCCCCGGGAGGCAGGGGAGCCGCGGTATGCGCCTCGGGAGGAGGGGAAAGAGGACTGGGGCTGCTGAAAGCATGCAGTAAGTTTACTTTTGTTACAATTTCTATTTGCTTTAATAACATGTCGAGTCGATTTTCGCCCTGCGCCTTGCTTCGGGAGGGGGGGAGAGAGGACTGGCAATCCCCGATGCCCGAGCGTAGGAGAACCAGGCCCGAGCGTAGGAGAACCAGGCCACACCATGTTACTCGCTTGCTCCAACCCACCCACTTATTTGACCGGAGCCTGCCTATTGCTGTCACATCCCTCTAACGCCAGGGTCAGGGTAGGCGGTAAATTAGCAGGTTAAAGACTTGGCAAAACAGTTGGTTAAAAAGACGATAATCGGGCCGCACGTTACTGTATGGGAGGGAATAGCTAATCTGATCGTTTACATCTCATATACATGCCGCGGGCGGAAAGGGATACGCGTTGATTTAAAGAAGCGGTAAGGATTGGTAAAAATGGATAGTGAATCGCGGGTTAGACTTACGCGGCCAAATTGTGGGTACAAAGCGGGTTAGAAACAGGGTAACCGTGGCCGCGCTTTACTGTATCGGCCTGTAGGTTTATTTGAATAGAATTGTTAGGTTTTTTTAGTTATCTGGCCTTGTGTGGCCAAATAATATGCTACTTAACCGAATGTCCAGCTAAGTAGTGCTGTCATTACCCAGCAAAATAAAGTATCACCGAGGCTATCCCCTCCCTTCTCCCCCATAAGGCCCTGCCAGGCCGTGCTCTCCTAGTCTCCCCCCTCAAACCTTTTTAAAGACATAGGAAGGAGCCAGCATTGTACACCAGCCCCAGTCCCAAATTTCACTAACATGCAGGCCAATCCAGTACCGAGCGGTAGGAAGAGCTGCGTTAGTGCCTACGGCACCCGCGGTTACCGCCCGCACAGTGCAGCTCACCTACCGCTCGATCCTGAACCCTAATTATATGTAAATGTAAGCCGCGTCCGAAAAGCCTTAGGCCCGCGCAACCCAGGATACTGGATAGAGCGCCTATACAGGATCCTGGGTGCGCGGGCCTAAGGCTTCACGGCACGCTGGTATCTGTCATTTCAAATGTCATTTGAAATGACAGATACCAGGAAGCGAAAAAACCAAAAGCAAAAAGTAAGTCGCTTCCCCGCTTCACTCTTCCCTCTTCCCGGAGCAAGGCTGCTTTTCGCGCCCTGCTCCGGGTGGAGGGAAGAGTGAAGCGGGGAAGCGACTTACTTCTTGCTTTTGGTTTTTTTCCTTCGCCGCTGTCAGTGTGCCCCCTCCTCTCGGAGCATGGCGCGAAAAGCAGCCTTGCTCCGGGAGGAGGGGGAGCACACTGACAGCGTCGAAGCAACGGCGAAGACAGCGGCGAAGCAACGGCGAAGACAGCGGCGAAGCAACACGAAGAAAGCGGCGAAGCAACGGCAAAAAAAAACCAAAAGCAATTTTGGTTTTTGTTTTTTTCAAAGCGACAATTTTTTTTTTTTCCAAAAGCGACTTACTTTTGGGATCTTGACAGATCCCAAAAGTAAGTCGCTTTTGGACGCCTGCCAACTTACTTTTCTGAAGCCATCATCAGGAACCCCTGCGATCGTAGCTCCTCCCGACGAACTCAAAGATGGCCGCCTGCATGGGGGAAGCGTACAATTGGCCGCTGAAGACGTGACTTCGTGACATCACGTCTTCAGCGGCCAATTGCACGCTTTCCCCGTGCAGGCGGCCATCTTCGTCGAGAGGAGCTACGATCGCATGTGTTCCTGATGATGGCTTCAGAATAGTAAGTTTTGCAGGCGTCCAAAAGCGACTTACTTTTGGGATCTTGACAGATCCCAAAAGTAAGTCGCTTTTGGAAAAAAAAAAAATTGTCGCTTTGAAAAAAAAAAAAACCAAAATTGCTTTTGGTTTTTTTTGCCGTTGCTTCGCCGCTGTCTTCGTGTTGCTTCGCCGCTGTCTTCGCCGTTGCTTCGACGCTGTCAGTGTGCTCCCCCTCCTCCCGGAGCAAGGCTGCTTTTCGCGCCCTGCTCCGAGAGGAGGGGGCACACTGACAGCGGCGAAGCAAAAAAAAAACCAAAAGTCGCTTTGCCGTTGTAGTCTCCGTGGCAGCCCCAGTCCGGACATCGGAGCGGGGCTGCAACGTTTTTTACGTTTTTTTTTTTTTGGCTTCGGGAGCAGGGGAGAGGACTGGGGCTGCCACGGAGACCGGCACCCATGATCGCGGCCGGGGCAGGTGAGCGGGGGCTGGGGGAAAGCTTTCCACCTACCCTTACCCATGCCTCTACCGCCTGGGTCAGGGTAGGCGGTAAGTTTGCAGGTTAAACGCGCGACAAAACGGCAGGGAAAACTAGCGATAGTCGGGGCGCGGGTTACGGGATGCTAGGGAATAGCTAATTCGCTCGTTTGCATGCAATATCGCGCTAATTCGCTCGTTTGCATGCAATATGCATGCCGCGGGCGGAAGGGGTTGCCCGGGGAATTTAGGACGCGGTAGGAGTAGGTTAAAGGGGATTCGGGATCGCAGGAAGGGCTAACGCGGCCGAAAACGAAGTTAAAAACGGCTTAGGAGCAGGGTAAACGCGGCCGCACTTTACAGGATAGGCCTGATGATTGGGCTGCCTCCCCCTTCCCCCCACCCACAAGGAAGAATAGTGGCATCTACTGGTCCCTCACTCCCAGCTCGGATAACAATGATATGGGTGGATGGGGAAGGGCAGGATGATGGGGGTAGGCACCAATATTCTTCCTTGTTGGGAGGGAGGCAGCCTAATCATGTTAGTGAAATTCAGGGCTTGAGCCAGCATACAATGTTGGCCCCTCCTTAAGTCTTTAAAAAGGTTTGGGGGTGGAACTAGGAGAGCACAGCCTAACAGGGCCTTAGTACTATGCTTTGTGGGGGAAGGGAATTGCCCTAGAGATTCTTTATCTTGTTGAGTAGTGACAGCACTATTTAGCCAGATATCTTTTAAAGATATCCGATTTAGTAGAATGTTATTCGACCTGCTTCTGAGGTCTAAAGTTAGGTTCAGAAGCATTTAGCCAGATAACTCAAAAGTTATCTGACTAACTGAATATTTGGGCACTCATCCAGTTAAATTCTAGCTGGATAACTTTCCATCATGTTAAAATTTGACCGGATAAGTCAGGGGCTTTCCGGGGGGGGGGGCATAATTGGGAGGATCTGAGTTAGCCTGATAAGTTATCTGGCTAACTCAGATATTCAGAGTTAGCTGGATGAGTTATCTGGTTAAGTCTGGTCATCCCATAGACCTGTCCTAAGTTAGAAAAATGTATCCGGCTAACTTTAGGATAGCTGGATATATTCAGCCACATGGCCATGCTGCTGAATATATAGGCTATGTTATCCAAATAAGTTTACCTGTCTAACATGCTGCACCGCACAGCAGCTGAATATGGACCTCCTTATTTATAATTATAACAATTATAAATATATCCAAATGAAATCACAAGAACTATAACTATAAATGACCACAGAGCAGAACCGTTTCCAAATTCCAGTGACTTTATTATAAAACCTAATGCAGTATGTATTGCTTAGGCAACCCTATCTAATCCCCAGATCTAGAAACGAAGGAACAGTGACAAAGTATAACATTTATACAATTTCCAGGATCAATTGGCAAGACTGAGTCCCTCTGCTGTGTTCCTTTGAGTGCTCTGGGGAAGGCAATGATTGAGTAATATTTGTATCACTCCTGCTCCATATATCCCCTGTCTACTGGATTTCCCCACCCTCCCCAGGTCACAGAGTAAACTACTCAGAGCCTCTCTTGATCCCATCATGTCAATCATTTTTCCCTGTGAGGTATATAAGATGCGTGCTGCAAAATAAAGGTGTGCGCCACTGTTTACAGACTAATCTCATCAGGTTATCAAAAAATCTGGCTTTGTTCTATTGTCCAGTCTGCAGATTGTTTTCACAGCTATGGGGACCAGTTCTTGCACTGTTCTCAGGAAAATGAGATCATATCAGCCTGCTGCTCACTGCATTTCATCATGATATTCATTATTCATACAAGCTGCAACAGTTCCCCCTGAGATGAAATTATAGCAGAGGAAATGTTCAGACCTTGAACTGGAACTCTGAGCACATCCAGGAGCTGAAACATTTATCTGATGAGAAAAATAGAAACAACATCAGGATAAGGAATGAACATTGTGCAATATCTAAAAGAACAAGAAGATGAATCTGCTAGTGCATAATTGCCTGAGTGGATGGAGAATAAAACACAGCAGACTTTCCAGCATGGAGCATATGCGGCAATCTCCAAATAATTAGCAATATTTGTTAGGCAGGCCTGCAAATAGTGAAAATTGGCAGTAGTCATGGTTCCCAGGAATTAACGGTCATGGTCAAATTACCCAATGCTTCCTGCGGGGGTTTAAGATCCTAAAATAGTGTTTTTATCCCAGGAATTGGGGTAAACACCAGAGCTCTCTTAAGGTCTAGGATAGAGATTCAGCCAATAGGGGTGTTATAACAATTACAATTGAAAGAAATCTATGAAATATACAAGCAGTGTTGGTCATATAAAAAGACAATAAAATAAATTGTCATATCTCGACAGAATATATATGATAAATGAACATAGATTAAAATTGTGTAGTGTTATTAATATATGGTAAAACAGTCTTGAATACTGGCAATAGTATTTCTCTTCTTTAAGTGTAAGGTGAGTAGAAACTGGAAGTCTGTGAAAGTAAATATCCATAGAGCCATTTGCCAGGTTTTTAATGACTCTGATAAAGTTCTTCTCATGAGTAATTGAGGCCAATGTCTCAAATACGTCGGCAAATCTGACAAGCATGTTTCTGAATATATGTTTGATTTTCTCCATAACTTTCAACCAACGAAAGTTAATGATTATTTGTTGTGTGTGTAAATGATTAAACAGTCTATCAATTACTTACTGAGTCCATATAATATTTACTGTCTTAAATATGAAATAATACTCTCTTGTGTATTGAGGACTGTCCTTATACAGAGAGTAGAAGCACTGGTTTGCTAAAATGGCAGAGGAAGAAGAATTATCAAAATAATAGACATACAGTAAAATGAAAAAGGAAAAATGGACATAATAACCACAATTAGATAGCCATATAGAACAATAACTTGTGGTGCTCGTCCATAGCCACAAAAATGTTGATAACATAAAGATAAAAGCCAATTAAAATGCAATATTTCACTTTCAGAAAAAAAAGAATTTCAGTAACAACCCAATGAAACTATTTGACTCTGCCACATCACCTAAGAAGAACCCCACTTGCTAGAATGCTAGAGTGTACTGTATGGCTAGCAATCTTGTCAAGGACATAGGCCTTAACTATCGCGGACACAAAACAACATATGGGACAAAATGTAAGTTATATTAAATAAGATTTCTGCATGAAAGCAAATCTATTTATTTGTTTATTTATTCTACATATTTGATCAATCAAGTATCTTACATATAGTAATCTAAGCGATATACAATTAGAAAAACAAAATTAAGTACAGGAACAAATTTAAATCAAACAGAGTAATTAAAAAGAAAACACATAAATTAAATATATAAAGCAAAACTCAAATAATAATAAAAGCAGTATCCAATTTAATAGCAATAACTAGGTTATAACTAACAAATGTTTACAATCTAACAGAAAACAATAATATATTAAATACAATTCCAGAAATGAAAACCCATAAAATCATTAAATACCATACAACATGACAGAAGAATTAAAACCAAAAATCATTAAATAACATGAAAATATCATGAAAAGAGACCCTATTTAAATGTATGGAAAGGCTTTCAAAAAAAGAAAAATCTTTAAAGTTTTCTTAAACTTACAATAATCCTTTTCTAAACATAAGTCTATAGAGATTGTCTGGTTTGCCGACTCTAGAACACGCAACATATAATTGTCCATGTGAGAAGCAATCCATGTCTAGATGTAAACCGCATAATTCTAGAAATGAAAAAGAATGAAAAAAGAAAAAAGATAAACTATACTCAGTAAATGAATGGTATGGTAAACAACACAGCTCAATTCCAACGCAATGTCACATGAAATAATGAAATAAAAATGAAAATAAATCGAAATATATGAAAATTCAATTTAACAATGCAATCGGAAACATTGAAATGGAATCGTAAAATATTTAGTTCAAGCCGTTAAGCCCGTTAAAACGGGTGAGATTTTTGTCCCCTCTCCTCCTACGTCTTTGCTCTGCTCCTCCCCCCCCCCCAGCACCAAGAAGGGCCAGAGGGGGCGACGGTGGTAGGAGCTGCAGCGGTAGCCGAGGGGGATCTCACGAGGCGTAATAGTCCTGCCATCCCAACTCCCTCCCCCCTTCCGTGGTGGCGGAGAGACAGGCTCAGACCCCTTTCACTCTATCCTTACAGGCCCCAACTCCTTTGCTCTCCCATTCCCCCTCTACACTGAACCCCTTCCACTGTAACCTATAAGTGGAGAGCTGGGGGGGGGGGGTAGAGACTCTCTCTCTCTCATACAGCCCCCCTAAATAGGCTTCCTCTCTCTCTCTCTCTTGCACATACACTCTCCCTCTGTCCCTCACACATGCACGCCCAATCCCTTTCACACACTTACACAATCTCTCACATAGTCTCCCTCTCTGGCACTCACACTCGCCTTCAGCGCACATTAACACACTTCTCTCTCACACAGTTAAAACAGGCGATATTTTTGCCCCTCTCCACCTAAGTCTTTGCTCTGCACTCGCAAGAGCTTGCAAAGTTCCCACACCTGTTGTGTCTGGGAGAGTGAGGAAAACACTCCATACCCCCCCTCCCTCACAAAGGGCAGGCGGCAGGCACTGCAACAGATTTGGGACACGTTGCCTAGCTGACTTTGCTCTTTCTGGGAGACATGTGCCTTTAAGAAATCCGATCGGGGGCTTGAGAGGGAGGAGGGAACAGGGCTCTGGCTTTCACTTTTGTGATGGTGCTTTGCTGGGAGTGGGGGTGGAGCGATGCCCATGTAAACTCTTCCCGTGGTGGCTGAGACCCACGGGCGGCTTGACAGCACTGCCTTCCCCCCCCCCCCCCACCCCCCGCAGTTGCGGGATATTTACTTGGCTTCTCCTTATCTGCGGGACTCAGGGGGTGGGGGAGGAGGGCGAGCTGTTCTCTATTCAGCTCTCTGCACTTTGGCTGCTGCAGGCGGCAGCTGCTTGTGATTTCTTCACAGCCGCTTTCTACTTCATTTGCTCTGCTCTGGCCATCCCAACTCCTCCCCCCCTTCCCCGGTGGTGGACGGACTGGCTCGGCAACTCTTCTACCCTTTCCTCCTCCTGTGTGTAACTGTACGGCAGTCCCTACTCCCTCCCCCCTTCCCCAGCGATGGAGGAACGGGCTGAGCTGTTTCTTAGAGTGGTGACTCATCTGCCCTTTCCTCCTCCCCTCTGTGACACCCAGCACGTAGCACAGAGCTCTCTGGTCTGCACATGCACGGTAGAGCTGCTCTCTTCTGCGCATTTGCGGTCCGTCAGTCAGAGCCCATTTATATTGTAGATAGCGTGTGTTGCTTTTACGTCCAACAGATGGCGCAGTTTTTCCAAAAAAGCATGTTTTTACCTGTCACAGGTGTGACATCTATATAATATAGGTTATCAAAACGCGCATATTCGAATGCAACGTTATGTTAAAATGTCAAAGCAATCGGTAAAGAACTTTCAGAGATTTAAGATTTTGAACAAACAAACATTTTCATTTTTATTTATATAGATAATCTGGAAAGAAATATGACAAGTGAGGTAATCAAATTTGCAGATGATACAAAATTGTTCAGAGTACTTAAATCACAAGCAGATTGCAGGAAGACCTTGTGAGACTGGAAAATTGGACATCGAAATGGCAGATGAAATTTAATGTGGATAAGTGCAAGGTGATGCATATAGGGAAAAATAACCCATGCTATAGTTACACAATGTTAGGTTCCATATTATGTGCTACCATCCAAGAAAGAGATCTAGGCATCGTAGTGGATAACACATTGAAATCGTCGGTGCAGTGTGCTGCGGCAGTCAAAAAAGTAAACAGAATGTTGGGAATTATTAGAAAGGGAATGGTGAATAAAATGGAAAATGTCATAATGCCTCTGTATCGCTCCATGTTGAGACCACACCTTGAATACTGTGTACAATTCTGGTCACCGCATCTCAAAAAAGATATAGTTGCGATGGAGAAGGTACAGGGAAAGGCAACCAAAATGATAAGGGGAATGGAACAGCTCCCCTATGAGGAAAGACTAAAGAGGTTAGGACTTTTCAGCTTGGAGAAAAGATGGCTGAGGGGGATATGATAAAGGTGTTTAAAATCATGAGAGGTCTAGAACAGGTAGATATGAATCAGTTATTTACTCTTTCAAATAATAGAAAGACTAGGGGGCACTCCATGAAGTTAGCATGTGGCACAATTAAAACTAATCGGAGAAAGTTCTTTTTCACTCAACGCACAATTAAACTTTGGAATTTGTTGCCAGAGGATGTGGTTAGTGCAGTTAGTATAGCAGTGTTTAAAAAAGGATTGGATAAGTTTTTGGAGGAGAAGTCCATTACCTGCTATTAAGTTGACAAAAAATAGCCACTGCTATTACTAGCAACAGTAACATGGAATAGACTTAGTTTTTGGGTACTTGCCAGGTTCTTATGGCCTGGATTGGCCACTGTTGGAAACAGGATGCTGGGCTTGATGGACCCTTGGTCTGACCCAGTTGTTATAACCTTTTAGCAGTAAATGATTTTTTTTTTTTTACAATTATCTGTGATTGTGCATAGAAAGCTTGGCTGACTTTTCTCTAATTAACCCTGCATGAATCTAATTGCTCTTTTCTGTTCTCAGACAGTTGTCTTGCAAATGAAATATGAGGCTTCCCAACTACTTCATGTAAATCAATAGATAACACAGAGACACACAGACACACATTGAAGCTTCAAAAATTAACAAAGACAACATAGCTGATTTGCCAAAAATGGCCTGTTTAAGATGACCATAAAATATTTATCTGCAGTTAAATATTTAATGGAGTACATTTTTAAAAACACATTTTAAATCATTTTCACATGAAATGGAAAACATCTGCCTCATATCCATAGGAATTAATAGGAACATACAGTGTGAATGGAACCCTGAAAAACAGAATTTAATATACAAATCAGATTAATTAATTTGATTAGATAACAGCTTCAGTACAGGGATACACACTTTAAGTATAAATCATAGGTGATACACACACCAGTCACTGTTGGACAACATCCTATGACTTCTGCAATGATGCCTCCCCACCAGCAGAGGCACTCAGTAAGCCTCATCACTAGCCTTGCTAAGCTCCTCCTTGCTACTCCTGTCACGCCTAAGTCTCAGTCCTAAGTAACCCAGCCTTACCAGAGTACCTTTGTCTTTTCAGGGTGTCACTCTTGAACCCATAACCTGACCCTTGTTCCTCGCTTTGTTTGTGGCCTTTCGGCCTTCTTGTTCCTTGCCTTGCCTTGTGGGTGAACAGCCTTCTCGCTTCATGCTTTGCTTGTCTTGTGGCCTTCAGGCCTTCTTGCTTCTTGCCATGCCTTGAGGCTTTCTGACCTACTCTGTCTAGTACTCTGCCTTGGGGCCTATCCAGACCTTCCTGTTGCCTAATGGCTTTCAGGCCTCCTGCCTTGTTGCCCTCGGGCCCATATGTTCTTTGTTTGATGTTATCCTTGTCTGCCTTGTCTACGTCCTGCCCTAGTCTACCTTTGGTCTTGTCCTTGGTTAGTCCTGTTGTGCCCTGCCAGTTCTGCCTGTACCAGAGTCCTGTCCTTATCTTGCCTTGCCTCAGTCAGTAACTTGTCCAGTTCTAGGTCTTGCCCTGCATCCAGCCCAGCCTTACCTTGTCCTGCCTGCCAAGTCCTACCTGCCTCATCCAAGCCTTACCTTTAGCCTTGTCTCGTCCAAGTCTTGTCTCGTCCAAAAGTGGGTACCATATATTAAAGACATTGCAAATGAGCTGAGTTGAGCGGACAGCTCCAGTTTCAGAACATTTACTGAAATTTACTATTTCTCTCAAACAGTACAGAAGAAAGTAGAAAGTATGCGGTGTGAATATGGTATTGTGTAGAACCAAGCTGCCTGTTATAACAGTTATTCCCTTCCCTTCTCCTTCTATTTATCCCTGTGCAGCCCTCCTTACCTGCCTGCAGCCCTGCTGCTGGACACCACAGACACCACATCTTCCTCCAGTCCCTATCATGGCTGAAGGCAATGTTGCCTCCTCTGGGCCCTGATCTGGACTAAAGATGCTGCCGCCTCCAGGGCCTGTGCAAATATGCTTGCTAGCTGGGACAATTTTCAAAACCCTGATAATTATGGGCTTGAATTTCTAAGGGGTTTTTCTCCTTTTATTTTATTGGAGAGAGGAGGAAGTTGAGTAAATCAGGCCCAATGAAGGTTGGCAAGAGCATAACTTGAATAGTGGTTGGCTGGCTCATGGTGCTGGTGCTGGGTGATCTTTTATTACAAAGGGGCAGGGTTGAGAAGGGGGGTGGGAATTCATTATGCAATTGAAACTTTTTTTTTTACATTGAGAGGCAGCAAGAGTGGGTGGGATAGGGAACTCATCAGACCCCTGGGGGGGGGCGGGGGAGTTCTAATGCTGGAGGGGACATTCGTGCCACTATGGCAAAGGGGCACAGTATTTGGGGTCTACTAACCTGCGGTATCATTCCCCCAAGTACCACAGCTTAGTAAATCCCCACGATCTTTTCCCCTGAAGTAAATGATCCCATTAGGTATTAACACAGGATATGCTATTTAGTATTAACACCTGAAAGGCAGAATATAAATCAAATAAATAAATAATGAACTATTTACCACTAAATGTTTTGCTAATCAGCCCATTTATATGCATGTTACATTACTGTGTGGTAATATGCATGTGCCGGTTAGTACATACACCCTTTTGCGTTTTTCCACAGATTTGTTAGGCATTTTGGGCTACGATTTTCTGTGATCCACATGTGTTGTTTTAAAACAATTGTAAGGGACACTCTGATCCTTTACGAGTAAGTTTTTCTCTTTTTGACCAACACTAGGGAATTGCAGTTTTTTAGACTATCCCTACAAGTTTCCTTTTCCCAAGGATGGGATTGGTCAACTTGCCCCTATATATTGGGGTTGAGCATATGCAAAAGACAGAGGGTGTTGGAGTGAGTAGAAGTTGGAACGAGTGTTTTGGCAATGGTCACTTTGATGGGCACCCCCGGCCTGGAGAAGAAAAGGGGAAGGAGTTTGTTGAAGAGGTTGACTTTTTAGAAGAGAGATTTTTTTCTTGCTGTTGTTGTTTGAAACTTGATCCCAATTCAGGAGGAAATAGGTATTTATTTTATTTATTGGCTTTTTTATACCGATATTCGAGAGAACATCATATCGGTTTACATAAAACTTAAAGAAATACAATAAAACAAGGGCGGGGGAAGGGGAGCAGGGGGAAAGAAGATGGTCTGAGAAAGGAGGGTGAAAAAGTTCAGGTGGTAACTGAACAAGATTGAACATCCAGAGCAGACGAATAATATATAATAATAATAATAATGATAATATACATATTTGCAATGAGGGTTACATGTAACTTACAATATGGAGAAAGGCAATACTATATAAAGGTATCAATATTTACAAAAAACTTGCAAAGGATGCGAAAATAACAGGCGTGATACAGGGAGAGGGGGGAAGGGCATACGATAAAATAATTACGGAAACTAAGGAAGGAATAAAATTCAAGGCGAAGGGGGAGGGGGGACGGAGGGGGGAGGGGAAACATACAACAGAGGCAATGTACATCGTGGCATGGGCAAGGGGACTAAGTGGGGTCCCGATCCGGGAAAGCTTGTTTAAAGAGCCAAGCCTTTAGCCCTTTTTTGAATTTTTGGGTGCAAGCTTCCAATCGGAGCTCTAGAGGCAGAGAGTTCCAGAGGGTAGGGCCTGCGATAGAGATGGCTCGCTCCCTAATGGAGGTGAGGTGTGCAATTTTGAGAGTGGGGGTGTAGAGGGTGGCTTTGTGAGCTGTTCTAGTTGGGCGGGTGGATAGACGAAAGCGTGGGGCATCATCAAGCCAATCTAGCTTATGGTTGTAGAGCGTTTTGTGACTGATCGTGAGGGTTTTATGTATGATGCGGGCCGAGATGGGGAGCCAGTGTAGTTCCTTAAGAATGGGGGTGATATGGTCAGCTTTACGAGTGTTCGTGAGGGTATGTTGCTTACTTTAAGCCCAGTTGATGTGGGATGGTTTCTGCATCTGCCCGAAGAAGATTTTTGAGTGAAGCAGTTTTACCGTATTTTGGGAAGTTTTGGGACTTTGCCATCCAAGGCCAAGAGTTGAAGACTATCAGAGAGACGAGACCTGGTCTTTTTTCCAGGAGCCCACTTTCAGTTTTCCAGGAATACGGATCTTTCAAAAACCCCTACTCTACAGGGGCTTACTGGCTCAGAAAACATCAACAGAGAATAGGCACTGCGGGTTTTTTTTGTGTGTGTTTTACTTTCTGGAAGATTCAAGGACTTTGTTTTTTTCTGAATTCGATTATAAAGTTTAATTTTTGTTACAATAAATTTTATTTGAACGCCTACTCTAATGTCAGGCCTGTTTTTAACCTTGAAAGAAAATACTGTCCCTGTGAGCCAACGGACAGTAAGAACGAAGTGTGAAAGAGTGAAGAGATGAAAAGTGTGTCCCTTGTTCCCCTGCATTCCTTGGACCCAGGAGGTTAAGCCTCCTCCCATCAAGAGAATCCATGTCCCAGGGTTGAAAGGACTGGTGCCTGAAAACTGGGACTTAGCCCGGGGAACTGAGTGTGTCCCATGCACCAATTTGGCCCTAACACCAAAGTAGGGGGCTGCACACTCTTTTTTGTATCTTTTGAAATGATATGAGTTGGATCAGAATCATATTTCTTTTAATGGGTACCTCATTTATTTTTAAACTATTTTAAGATACTACTGACTGTATATAGTACTTTAAAAAACAAATCTAACATGAAGCGACTAACTACAGGGGATCTCTAAGGAAGAAAGTGATGCTAAATTAATAGGACGGATGGGCCGACTGGATGGGCCATGTGGTCTTTTTTTTTATCCTGTTGTGTTTCTATGTGTTAAAATCCATGCATATGGCCAGCTAGAGGATATTTTCAGTATTTGGTGGTGCACTTTATTACTGCATGGCCTGTTAAGAGCCAAATGAAAGATGAGAGCTCCAGACCTGTGCTCTTCTGCTTTATTAGATTATTTCAGTCTAAAAGTACCTTGTGGTACACTATGTAATCTGCTGTGCTGATAGAAGTAGCAGCAGGGCACCTGAGGCATGTGCTTTCACTGACAGTAAGACCATTCACTGTGGCGCATCAAGACTTGAGTGAATAAAAAGGATTTCTGAACATATCTGTAGTTTTCTCAAGGGCTCCATAAGTCTGAGTCTCTAGCATATGGAAGATAGTTTTAAAAGCCATTTCTGTAGGTTGAACAGTGCTTTCCCTGTGGAAATGCTCGCCCTTTGTGCAGGTAGACTTACATATGTAAGGCCTGTATGCGTGTAAGTTTATCAGCAGTGAGCAGAGGAGTTCCTGGGGTGCAGCTGGAATTGGGGTTTACACTTACAGGCATACTTTTGAATTTTCAGAAGTGTGCACGTTTGTTTTCATGAAAAAAAAAAGCTGTGCCCGTATGCTAGCAGGTGTAAATGTGTGCAGGTAGATATTGTGAGGGAGATTTTTTGCATGCACTTTCCCTTTTGAACATCACTGTGAATTCTGTGGGAGAATAGTACCCTCCAAACCTCACACCAATGCAGGTAGTTACCCAAGTGTGTAAATACAGGTAGTGATTGCTGATTGCATTTTCTTTCTCCATCTTATTTGTTTGTACACAATGGGGCAGATTTTAAAACATACGCATGCGGGCGTAAATTTGTGCGCACAAACCAGCGCACACAAATCTACGCCCGATTTTATAACATTCGTGCGCAGCCGTGCGCATGTTATAAAATCAGGGCTCGGCGCGCGCAAGGGGGTGCACACTAGTGCAAATTGCGCGCGCCGAGCCCTCAGGGAGCACCACTGGCTTTCCCCCGTTCCCTCGGAGGCTGCTCCGAAATCGGAGCGGCTCCCCTCCCTTCCCCGCTCCCCAGCCCTAAAGAAAACCCCCAGTACCTTTGTTTTGCAAGTTAAGCCTGCCAGAGGCAGGCGTAACTTGCGAGCACAAGCCAACTGCCGGCGCGCAATCCCCCTGTGCCGGAGTCCTCGGCCTCGCCTCCCGGACCACCCCTGGTCCGCCCCGAACGCCCCCGGACTGTCTGCCCCACCCCCGTCCCCCATTCAGAAAAGCCCCGGGACATATGTGTGTCCCGGGGCTTTACGCGCGCCGCGGGGCCTTTTGAAAATAGGCCTGGTGCGTGTAACTCCCCTACGCACGTAAATCCTCCTGGATTTACGTGCGTAGGTCTTTGAAAATCTGCCCCAATGTGCTTTTGGCTGCTAGTTAAACACACAAATTTACATGCAATTGGAAACAGGCAAAAAAAAATGAATTTTAGAGAAGTTCCATGCTTGAACAGTTTCATATTTTAGGATGATCTGGAGCTTATAGTACCTGAATGTAATCTGCTTTGAAGTATCACAAAAAGATAGAATATAAATTTAAAAAAATAATTAAAAGATTATTGTTGTTCCAGCTTGTATGCATACAATGATGAAAAACAGTGATTTCATCATTTAAATGGGCGATGCATAAATGATGAAATAAAGTAAGTGTTGGGCCTTTCCAGGCCCCTACTAAGTACTTTTGATTTTCTAAAATTCATATAGGTAGAGTGCAAGTGTTAGGAGCAAGCATCCTGGTGTCCAGCTCCACCCGGGTGAGCTGTTGTCATGGTAACGGCTCTGTTATAAACAGCAGAGCCTGCTGCTGTTTCATTTTGGAGAAGGTACAAGCATTTTCTTTAAGTTCCTATTTCTTTCTCTTCTTCCTTTATTTTTGGGAGTAAGGACTCTTAAATCTTACCCTTTGGGATTTAGAGTTACGAAAAAATGTAAGGGTGTTTTCTTCTTTCTTTTTGAAGAGATTAGTTACATTTTTTGGATTTCTGTTGGGGAAGATTTTTAATCCACCCATCCTCCATTTTATGGGTTTCTTGCGTTAGTCCTATTTTTGTTTTGTCCCTCTGAATTCCTTCATCGGATGAATTCAGATCCACAACCAGAGAACTGTTGAGGAGCCAGGAACATTCACGCATGTTCCTTTAGAAGGAAGGTGGAGTAAAAGAGAACAGGGGCCCTCATCCAAGGTTAACAACTTGAAGTATCAGTGAGATATTTTAGAAGAGGAGTTGCAAGGTACCATCCAGGCACCAAAGATAATGAAGAGGAGTTGCAAGGTACCATCCAGGCACCAAAGATAATGAAGAGGAGTTGCAAGGTGCCATCCAGGCACCAAAGATAATGAAGAGGAGTTGCAAGGTGCCATCCAGGCACCAAAGATAATGAAGAGGAGTTGCAAGGAACCATCCAGGCACCAAAGATAATGAAGAGGAGTTGCAAGGAACCATCCAGGCACCAAAGATAATGAAGAGGAGTTGCAAGGTGCCATCCAGGCACCAAAGATAATGAAGAGGAGTTGCAAGGAACCATCCAGGCACCAAAGATAATGAAGAGGAATTGCAAGGTACCATCCAGGCACCAAAGATAATGAAGAGGAGTTGCAAGGTGCCATCCAGGCACCAAAGATAATGAAGAGGAATTGCAAGGTACCATCCAGGCACCAAAGATAATGAAGAGGAGTTGCAAGGTGCCATCCAGGCACCAAAGATAATGAAGAGGAGTTGCAAGGTGCCATCCAGGCACCAAAGATAATGAAGAGGAGCTGCAAGGTACCATCCAGGCACCAAAGATAATGAAGAGGAATTGCAAGGTACCATCCAGGCACCAAAGATAATGAAGAGGAGTTGCAAGGTGCCATCCAGGCACCAAAGATAATGAAGAGGAGTTGCAAGGAACCATCCAGGCACCAAAGATAATGAAGAGGAGCTGCAAGGTGCCATCCAGGCACCAAAGATAATGAAGAGGAGTTGCAAGGTGCCATCCAGGCACCAAAGACAATGAAGAGGAGTTGCAAGGTGCCATCCAGGCACCAAAGATAATGAAGAGGAGTTGCAAGGAGCCATCCAGGCACCAAAGATAATGAAGAGGAGTTGCAAGGAGCCATCTAAAACTGTTGCAAATGCTGCAGAAGTCTATTCAAGATATCTAAAATAAGATGTGAGAAAACTGGAGTTGAATTAGAATAGTCAGTGAGTTTAAGCAGACGACTGTAAAGCTGGAGGGAAGCTTACAAACTGCCTTTTTGGAGTGGAAAAGGATCTGGTTGGGAAATAGTTGAAAAGAATCACAGAGTCGTGGATTTGTACAGAAAACTTTTATTTAACGTAAGGAACTATTTGCCAATTGGGTTTGTCATTGATGTTTACTTTATGCTTGAATCTATCTCAGTAAAGTTTCTGTTGGAACCTCAGCCCTGCCTCCTGGCGGGATTTTTGCTAATGTAGTAACTAATTGTGACATAGCACCCAGGGCCTTGGTGAGTAATTCTACTCCCGCCCCCCCCTCCCCTCAACAGGGAATCCTGGAACAGAATGGATTTTAGACGATAAGAGACTGAGAGATTTTACATCTCTGTATTGAATAGTGTGCCTTGGACTCCGATAGAGGATATCAGCCCAGGGGTTACAAGAGTAAAACTAGTAGCATGGCCATGGTTGGCCTGGTGGTTCATGGTCCACCAGTTTGGATTCAGGCCCACCCAAATGTGCAGCCCAGTGGCCAAAGAAGAAGCCATGCAGCAGGGCCGCTGTGTATCCCATCCCACAGTTGCCTAAGAAGAAAAAGAGGCTTTGGTGCAACAGGATCACCGAGAACCTCATCTCACAGGGGTCCAAGAAGAGGCCTAGCAGAGAGGGGGAGGCACTGATAGAATGTGTAAGTGAGATCCTTTGTGTGTGAGAGTGTGAGAGCCTGTGTGTATGTGTGTATCAGAGAGACAGAGCCTGTGTGTGTTGTTTTTCTGCGGGTATTCGGAAAGCACCTTCAGACAGCTTTATGATCTAAAAGACAAATTTATTGATAGCAATACAAAGACAATATAGGAAGAGGAACAAGGAAAGAGGAAGTCGTTGTTTCTCTGGAGACGCAGGTCAGTGGCAATTGGCGTTCAGCTTGCTTCTCAAAGCGCAGAGCCCTCGGGCTGGAGTTTTTAAACTTTTTGCATTGTCCAATAGAAATACATTGATGCACATCCTGGGTGTATTATCGTCTTCTAATATCCAATTATGAACGTTGCTTTATAGTCCAATCAGGTACCGTCTCTGGGGTGTTGGCTTCTTCCGGTATTGAGCTTGCCAAAGCACATGGTTGCGAAATATGTTGCCAGCAAAGTCAGGAAATACATAGCTCAGGCCTAAGGCCTATCTACAGTGTATATATTTGTATGCATGTGTGAGAGAGCCTCTGTGAGTGATTATGTGTGGGGGGGGAGGGAGCCTGCATGGGAAAGATAGCCTATGAGAGTAAAAGCCTGTGTGTGTGAGCCTATAAAAGTAAAAGCCTGTATGTATGTTTGTGAGAGAGCCTGTGCAGTGAGAATGTAAGTGTGTGAGTGTGGGGGAGCCTGTGAAAGTGAGAACCTGTATGTGTATAAAAGAGAGCCTGTGAGAGTGACAGCCTGTGTGCATGAGAAAGAGAGCCTGTGAGAATGAAAGCATGTGAGAACGAGAGCCGGTGTGTGTAAGGGAGCACGTGAGAGTGAGAACCTGAATGTGAGAGAGAGCATGAGAGCCTGGGTGTGTTTGTGTGTGTGCGTCTGTGTGAGAGTGAGAGCCTGTGTGTTTATGTGTTTGAGGGATATCTCAGAGTGAGAGCCTGTATATGTGTGTGTATATGTAAAGGAGCATGTGAGAGCCTCTGTGTGTGTGTGTGTATGTGTGTGTGTGTGAGGGAGCCTATATTTATTTATTTTATTTATTTAACATTTTTCTATACCGAACTTCATGACAAGCTGTGATTGTGTTACTTCACAAAGAAGACAATTTTAAAAGTGTTGCTTGCTCTAAAAGGCCCATATATGCAAGTAGCTGGGCTGTGTGAGAGCAACACACATTTTAAAAGCCAGAAATTGCATGCAAATATAGGTGTACGTGAGTAAAAAAAAAAAAAAGTGGTGAGGCAAGAGCATGTCAAGAGCATTCCAGGGCATGCATGTAATTGTAAATCCATATTTTAAATCCGGCAGCTGCAGCACACAGTGACTGGTTAGAAGCATATATTTGCTGCTGCCCCTAATGAGGTGTAAGTCTGCAAAAATCAATGTTTAGGCCTAAGACGCCAGGGTGAGAGGTCTGGATCAATTGGGGATAGTGTAGGCTTAAGAACCAAAGGCATCTGAATAACCTTGAGATAGACTGGGAAAACTCTTGGACTGATTGGGAAAACTAGCAATGTCCTTCACACAAGCATGTTAAAATCCACTTTCCTTCTCACGTCAAAGCCAATAAAGTCATAAGGAAGATGCACAAAGTAAATTTGCTCGAGCAACGGCTTAAAATTAGGAGCACACATGCGCGTGCCCGGCATATTTTAAATCATATGCGAGTAAATGCGCACATGATTTAAAATTCCAGCGTACGTTTGCTTGCACTCCCGTACGTGTGTGTTTGGGCACCCGTGCTCTCATTTTGAAGTTACTATGAAAGTGTTTAGCTGTGGAGGGAGTTTGTTTTGCTGGTACTGAGGTGACACCAGAATTTAAGTATAAATTTTTTTGCATGTATACACTATGGGGTGGATTTTAAAACCCCTGCGCATACCGGCGCGCCTATTTTGCATAGGCTACTGGCGTGCGTAAAGCCCCGGGACGCACGTAAGTCCCGGGGCTTTTGAAACGGGGAGGGAGGGGGCGTGTCCAGGGGCGTTCCCAAAACGATGCGGCGTTTCGGGGGCATTCCGCGGTGTTTCGGGGGCGGGCCCAGGGGTGTGGTGCCGGCCCGGGGGCATGGTCAAGGCCTCTGGACCACGCCCCCGGGACCGGAGGACAGAGCGGGGCTGCCGGCGACACGCGCAAAGTTACGCCTGCTGAAAGCAGGCGTAACTTTGCCGACAAAGGTAAGGGGGGGTTTAGATAGGGCCGGGGGGGGTGGGTTAGGTAGGGGAAGGGATGGGAAGGTGGGGGGAGGGTGAAGAAAAGTTCCCTCCGAGGCCGCTCCGAAATCGGAGCGGCCTCGGAGGGAACAGGCAGGCCGCGCTGGGCTCGGCGCGCGCAGGTTGCACAAATGTGCACCCCCTTGCGCGCGCCGACCCCGGATTTTATAAGATACGCACGTATCTTATAAAATCTGGTGTACTTTTGTTCACGCCACCGGCGCGCATATTGTTTTAAAATCTGCCCCAATAGAGGGAATGCTTTTTAAAGAATTATGTGGGGATGACACTCTTCAAAATAACATATACGCATGTAAGTAGCATATACTCACCTAGCTGTTATTTTATAAACCTTGAGAGTACACATATACTAGCAGTATCATGTGTATATGTGAACAGGGGAAAAAAGAGCAGTCTACAGTTATTCCAGAGTGGGGTTCAGAAGTATGCATGCAAATAAAGCATTTTTAATGTTGGTACATGTTTGAAATAATTGAGTTACAATATTTAAAAATATCATTCATGATGCGTGATGGCTGTTGCAGACTATTTAGGAATCCATTGTCGGGTACGCTCTAAGGCATTATTTATTGATAAGAGTACAACTGTAGTGTGAACGCCAGTGACGCTAAAACAAGGATGTGCATAAGTGACCTGAGACCTGCTATTATGCACATAGACTGAATCAAAAGTACAGGCCTAAGCAATACAAAGATAAAGTCTTCAGTCACGTGATGATTTTGGCTACTTCATATGAGACTGCTATTCACCCAGAACAGAACAAGCTGCGATTGTTCTTCCATATCAGATATTTGATAGCACCTCACACTGTGAGAAGAAAAGCTTGGACAAAAACTTTGAAGACATGTCCTTGGTAAAAACTTTGTATCCAGCCATGAGACCAGCTATGAAATGGGTATTGTTCTACTGATGGACTCTAATGAACTTCATTAATCTACAATGGGAATATTCATATGCATCTGGACTCAGATGACATCATTTGCATTTTTTATTGCGCATATATATACATACATTGCCCTCTCTTTTGGTGGTTTTATTAAAATCTTAGAGAGGTGTGGCTCTGTGGTTGATTATTTGATCATTTGCATTTCACTAATTCTGTATCTATAGGAGGTGGCAAAATCCAATCAAGATCAGTGTTGGATCCTATGGAACTAAATATGCAATGAGGTTTGGATCAGAGGAAAGGACTCTGAATTACCAATTAGCTCCATGTTGAGACAATCCTTGTTCCCTGGAAAACCAAGATTGGAATCTTCAAATCTTCAATATGGCTTACAAAGCATTTTAAATAAACTTGCTTTGGTGACACGTCAGTGTCAAGTAAATGATGAAGTGATCGAGACTTTGATTAAAAAGCTTGCAGAACTTGAGAGCTTCATAGCACAAACAGAAAGATGATATGTCTCTGCTTCAGAGACAGATTGAAAATGTACGTTTACCACTGAATGAGATCCAAGCAAGTGATGAAGCACTAAGCAATCTGTTGCGTTACCTGATGCTGTTTGAGAACAGAGATTGGAGCACAGTACTTTGTAGGCGAAATCAGCTCTGAGTTATCAGGAAAGTCCAGTACAGATTTTCCATCTCACTCTAAATGGGGAATGACCACCCCTCCCCCCCCCCCCTTTACAAGATACATAGAACCTGGGAATTCTGCCTGAGTCTATGTTATGGCAGGGGGGAAGACCCACCATGGTTTGATAGTATATGCTACCCGTCACCACAGGAGGGAGATCAGGAACAAAGGCATTTTGATTTCTCTCCTGACATACAGGCAGAAATGAAATGTAAACAGGATAGAGATGCTGTACTATCAGATCAGTGCCAGCCATATGTCCAAATGAGTAGTCAGCAGACTGCTGCAATCTCAGATCTAGAAACACAGTGCATAAATTTAGCCATTAATGCTTGGAGCTTGAAGAGTCAAATAAGGTCCAAGCTGAACAGATTCAGCTGTTAGAATCCACTCTGTCTGTGTCTGAGCATTACTAAGTGGAAGTTCATGCTTTAAAAGTGCACATGATAATAAACAAAAAAAAACACTCCAAAACTCATGCTTTAAAAGTACACATGATAATAAACAAAAAAAACCACTCCAAAACTCATGCTTTAAAAGTGCACATGATAATAAACAAAAAAAACCACTCCAAAACTCATGCTTTAAAAGTGCACATGATAATAAACAAAAAAAAACACTCCAAAACTCATGCTTTAAAAGTACACATGATAATAAACAAAAAAAACCACTCCAAAACTCATGCTTTAAAAGTGCACATGATAATAAACAAAAAAAACCACTCCAAAACTCATGCTTTAAAAGTGCACATGATAATAAACAAAAAAAACCACTCCAAAACTCATGCTTTAAAAGTACACATGATAATAAACAAAAAAAACCACTCCAAAACTCATGCTTTAAAAGTACACATGATAATAAACAAACAAAAAAACTCCAAAACTCATGAAAATGATATAATTTCTGAGACCTTCACAACAAATAAACGGGCCTTGCAGTAAATCAATTATATATGGTTAGAGAAGTACAAATTCATCTCTAAACCACAAAAAGTGACACGTGCCTGACTTTTTTAAATCATTGGTTTCATATGCATTTTTTAAACATTTTCTTATTTTTGCATTTAAAATACTTTAGAATATAAATTGACATAGACCTTATCTCAAAGAATTGCCTTGAAGATTCCTTTATATTATGCCAAATATTAAGCCCAACATGACTTGTATTTTGAGCTCAGGACGCCGAAGCTGTCTACTTAAATCTTAAGCAAGTATAAGAAGAATTTGGACTTTGCAACCTAGACATGAAAATTGTTTCATTTTTGCCATATTCATAGCCCCTGAGGAAGGAGGACTTTTGAAACACGAGTCGTGTCGGACTTAATATTTGGCATAATATAAAGCAATCTTCAGTTAAATTCTTTGAGGTAAATGTGTATGGCAATTTATATTTTAAATTATTTTAAAGCAAAAATAAAAAAATGTTTAAAAAAATACATATAAGAGAACAATGATTTTAAAAAGTCGGGCACTTGCCACCTTTTGTGGTTTAGAGATTAAATTTGTTCTTCTCTAACCATAATGTAAGTGATTTGCTGCAAAGCCCATTTATTTGTTATGAAGATCTCAGAAACGATGGCATTTTCATGAGTTTTGGAATGTGTGGGACTTTTTTTCTGTTTATTAATAATAGTTATTGTCACATCGAAATCAGTTTTTTGATCATATTTAAAAGTACAAATGACATGTCTCCAGCAAAACATGTGTAAGAGAGATCAAGAGTTATTTGATGTAAAGGCTCAAATGAGCAAGTACCAGAGCTTGTATCAGAGTGTGATTTTGCATATCTCTACCCAAAGAAAGGAGCTGCATAAAGAGCATGTGCTGTGTTCCAAGTGTAAGGAAAACAGCTCATTGCTGCATGCAGATCTAAAAAGAGAGCAAGCAAGTCATTCAGAGGCACTTGAATTTTCGGCTGGCTTGGGATCCTCCAGTCCTGAGTTCAGTCCAGAGTTCTCAGACTCTCTGAAGATAGAGAACGATGCCCTTGCCCATATACTGGCTATGCCTAAGTCTGAGCATCCAACCAAAAGAAAGATAGGAAGGGGGAGAGTTTACTTAGAGCCTGATAAGTGGTACCACCTTTCACCACAGGAGGGAACTCAGGAACAAAGAAATACTGATTCTCCCCAAAGATTTGTGATTGATTTCAGACAGGCCGATACAGTAAAGCGAGGCCGCGGTTACCCTGCTTCTAACCCGCTTTGTACCCACAATTTGGCTGCGTAAGTCCAACCCGCGATTCACTATCCCTTTTAACCCATTCTTACCGCTTCTTTAAATCAACGGGTAACCCTTTCCGCCCGCGGCATGTACATGATATGTAAACAATCGGATTAGCTATTCCCTCCCATACAGTAACGTGCGCCCCGATTATCGCCTTTTTAACCTGCAGTTTTGCCGCGTGTTTAACCTGCTAATTTACCGCCTACCCTTACCCCTGCGTTAGTGTGGAGCATCAGGTCAGAGAGACGAAATTTCCCGGGCAAACGACCCCCTCACCCCCCGGGCAAGACCTTTAGAGGAGCCAGGATCGGGCAAACTTTCCCCCAGCCCCCGCTCACCTGCCCTGGTCGCGTCCATGGGTGCCGGTCTCCCGTGCGGGCGCGCTGACAGCTCCGGAGCAGGAAGGAAGGACCTGTTAAATCCAAGCATAACCTAAACTCTTGCCTGCCCAACCTAAAATCCAACGCACCGGGAAGGCCACTCTTCAGATCATGACTAATCCCATCACTGGAAGGACGAAAGATTTTTTTAAGCTTCCCAGTTCCTCTCTCCGCTATATCAATGCATTCTCCTTTCCACTGCAATGCGAACAGTATTCTGAAAAATATCTTTCAAACCCAGGGTGGTGGAGCATTGTTGTGCATGAACGCACGCCATGACCTCGGACATCCAGCCGGGCGCTCAGGTCACGGCGTGCGTTCATGCACCCTCGCCGGCGGGGGCTGCTGGAAGCCGCCTCGCATGGGGAGCGCCCGATCCACCCCGGGCTGCTGAAGCCGCTCTCACCACTGGCTGACCCCGGGAGGAGGGGAGAAAGGACTGGGGCTGCTCCGGAGACCAGCACCCATGGACGCGGCCAGGGCAGGTGAGCGGGGGCTGGGGGAAAGTTTGCCTGATCCTGTTGAGTGCAGGTTTTATCAAGCACAACAATACTCCACCACCCTGGGTTTGAAAGATATTTTTCAGAATACTGTTCGCATTGCAGTGGAAAGGAGAATGCATTGACATAGCGGAGAGAGGAACTGGGACACTTAAAAAAATCTTTCGTCCTTCCAGTGATGGGATTAGTCGCAATCTGAAGAGTGGCTTTCCCGGTGCGTTGGATTTTAGGTTGGGCAGGCAAGAGTTTAGGTTATGCTTGGAAACAACAGGTCCTTCCTAATATGTTTTTCTTTTGGTCTGATTTGATTGTATTTTTTTTCCCCTAGGGGAATTGTCTTGCTAAATCATAACGCTTGCCATTAATGGCCGGCTGATACTTCTCTGATCCTTTTTTTTGCTTAAAGTTGGGATCCACTTCCTGGTACCTGTCATTTGAAATGACATTTGAAATGACCGGTACCAGCGCACCCAGGATACTGTATAGGCGCTGTATAGCGCTCTACACAGTAAAATGGATTGCGCTTCATGGACGCTTCTTGGACGCGCTTTGGACGCGGCTTGCATTTGCGTGCCATTTAAATACTGTATCAAGCAGGTATGTGATCCGAACTGTGCGTGCGGCAAACGAGGGTGCGCCCGGCACTGCCGCACTCTTTCTACCGCGTCCTTACTGTATCGGCCTGAGAGAGAGTACTCAGCAAGATCTGACCTCTTTAGAACAAATCCTAAGAGAAGCCTACGGTCAATATGTTAATTCCACATGTGCCAAACAAGCTGCAAATGGATGAGCTGTGCCAAAGCCCAGGGACCATGTGTTGATCATTTTGCTAAAAACAGACTTAAGAGTGAAAGGTCTCCAGTGCAAAAACAAATGGTTAATGCTGTGCACAGTTCAGAAGAAAGTTTAAATCCTCTGATTGGCAGAATAAGCCTGGTACTAGTAAACCAGCAGAGGCATCTGAGTATTTAGATGCCCAGCCAGAGATGAAATGGCTTGAACAGAAAAGCAGACTCAGGTCTCTTGAAAATCTGCTAGGAGAAATCCAAACTGTCAGTCAGATTTTAAATGCAGAGATTGCCTCCCGATCCTCTGACACTGACAAAGAATCCCAGAAAGATCCAGCCCAAACGGCTCAGACCGTGAGCAGCTTAGTACCTAGTACTTCCCAGGGCAGAAACTCCAGATCCCCTCCACCTCATGCTGATAAGAAATATCTTTACTGAATTTTTTTTTTATCTCATTTACAGATACTCAAGGTCCGTGCACAAGATCTTGTCAAGTCTGGCAAACCTGAAATTACTGTGTCAGCAGTCCTAAGCGAAACACCTCAGAGTGAGAACACAGACTCTATCGTGAAGCATAAATATTTTTTTGTACAAGCTTAAGCCTTTAGGACAGATCTACCACTGCCATTAAATTGCAGGGAGTATTCTCATGTGAGGTTCTTGTGGACTCAGCTTCAAAAATCACACTGATTACCCACCGCCTCTTTCAGGAACTGAATGTTTCTGTAGGAAGGAAAGTTGCTAGCGAGGTAACTTCCTCTGACCAATCCGTAATAGGTTTTGGAGGAGAGTCCATTAAAATCTCTGGAAAGGTGCGGCTCACCATTCAGATAGGGAACCTGATACTGACACATCAAGTCATCATTACCCAAAGTCTAGTGGAAGAATTCTGATTGGGAAATGAACTTCTGAAAAGATTCTCTCCTACCTTGGACTATGTCCCAGAAGCTCTTTGGACTTGGGTCGAGTACCCGATTCTTTATGTCAAGGTTCTACAAGGGGAGGAGAGGGCTAAATGTTCTTGTAAAGATATCTCAATCAGAATGAATTTTCAGAGGTCAGCTGATCCTAATCTCCTGGACCTCCACTGCAAAGCAGCCGGAGAGAAAACAAAGGAAAAAGAGAATGCTATCTTAATGAACAAAACACTAATATGTGATATTTTACTTTGTGCTGAAAGCCTAGAAATCTTCTTGAAGGAGCCACCTGTCCGGTGTGGCCAGAGTGAAGAGATACCAGAGACTCGCCAGGTAAAGAAATTTAAGCCTGAAAGCTCACACCTGACACACTCCAGGGAACTCACTGATTTACAGCGGGAGGGAGAAAACGTTCTGGTGTATACACAGAATCCAGTCAGGAGGTCCCCGCCTACCTGTTACTGGACAGTGAGCATTCACTAATTAGTGAGTCCTTCTTTCACCAACTCAAAAACAAAATATCATTGGACTCCGTTAAATGAACCAATACCTGGGTAAAGATGCCAGGGCAAGATGGCAAGTTACTAGTTGGAACTTGTAGCATTACATAAAATTAGGTTATAAATGTTTCCTACACAAGTTCTCTATTTTGAGAAATCTGAAATTACCACTGTGTCTTGGCTCAGATTGTATTATCAGACTAGAAGCCTATGTAGATTTGATAAATGACATCCTTTAGAGTTGTATGGAAGGTAACCCCACAGGCTTCCCTGATGTTTACAAGTCACTAAGAACATAAGAACATGCCATACTGGGTCAGACCAAGAGTCCATCAAGCCCAGCATCCTGTTTCCAACAGTGGCCAATCCAGGCCATAAGAACCTGGCAAGTACCCAAAAACTAAATCTATCCCATGCTACTGTTGCTAATAATAGCAGTGGCTATTCTCTAAGTCAACTTAATTAATAGCAGGTAATGGACTTCTCCTCCAAGAACTTATCCAATCCTTTTTTAAACACAGCTACACTAACTGCACTAACCACATCCTCTGGCAACAAATTCCAGAGTTTAATTTTGCGTTGAGTGAAAAAGAACTTTCTCCAATTAGTCTTAAATGTGCCACATGCTAACTTCAAGGAGTGCCCCCTAGTCTTTCTATTATCCGAAAGAGTAAATAACCGATTCACATCTACCCATTCTAGACCTCTCATGATTTTAAACACCTCTATCAAATCCCCCTCGGCCGTCTCTTCTCCAAGCTGAAAAGTCCTAACCTCTTTAGTCTTTCCTCACAGGGGAGCTGTTCCATTCCCTTTATCATTTTGGTCACCCTTCTCTGTACCTTCTCCATCGCAACTATATCTTTTTTGAGATGCGGTGACCAGAATTGTACACAGTATTCAAGGTGCGGTCTCACCACGGAGCGATACAGAGGCATTATGACATTTTCCGTTTTATTCACCATTCCCTTTCTAATAATTCCCAACATTCTGTTTGCTTTTTTTTACTGCCGTAGCACACTAAACCGACAATTTCAATGTGTTATCCACTATGACGCCTAGATCTCTTTCTTGGGTGGTAGCTCCTAATATGGAGCCTAACATTGTGTAACTATAGCATGGGTTATTTTTCCCTATATGCATCACCTTGCACTTATCCACATTAAATTTCATCTGCCATTTTGATGCCCAATTTTCCAGTCTCACAAGGTCTTCCTGCAATTTATCACAATCTGCTTGTGATTTAAACTACTCTGAACAATTTTGTATCATCTGCAAATTTGATTACCTCAGTCATCGTATTTCTTTCCAGATCATTTATAAATATATTGAAAAGTACGGCTCCCAATATAGATCCCTGAGGCACTCCACTGCCCACTCCTTTCCACTGAAAAAATTGACCATTTAATCCTACTCTTTGTTTCCTGTCATTTAGCCAGTTTGTAATCCATGAAAGGACATCACCGCCTATCCCATGACTTTTTACCTTTCCTAGAAGCCTCTCATGAGGAACTTTGTCAAACGCCTTCTGAAAATCCAAATATACTACATCTACCGGTTCACTTTTATTGACATGTTTATTAACTCCTTCAAAATGTGAAGCAGATTTGTGAGGCAATACCTGCCTTGGGTAAAGCCATGCTGACTTTGTTCCATTAAACCATGTCTTTCTAAATGTTCTGTGATTTTGATATTTAGAACACTTTCCACTATTTTTCCTGGCACTGAAGTCAAGCTAACTGGTCTGTAGCCCTTTTTAAATATTGGGGTTACAGTAGCCACCCTCCAGTCTTCAGGTACAATGGATGATTTTAATGATAGGTTACACATTTTTACTAATAGGTCTGAAATTTCATTTTTTAGTTCCTTCAGAACTCTGGGGTGTATACCATCTGGTCCCGGTGATTTACTGCTCTTCAGTTTGTCAATCAGGCCTACCACATCTTCTAGGTTCACAGTGATTTGGTTCAGTCCATCTGAATCATTACCCATGGAAACCTTCTCCAGTTCGGGTACCTCCCCAACATCCTCTTCAGGAAACACTAAAGAAAAGAAATCATTTAATCTTTCCGCAATGGCCTTATCTTCTCTAAGTGCCCCTTTAACCCCTCGATCATCTAATGGTCCAACCAACTCCCTCACAGGCTTTCTGCTTCTGATATATTTAAAAATGTTTTTACTGTGAGTTTTTGCCTCTATGGCCAACTTCTTTTCAGATTCTCTCTTAGCCTGTCTTATCAATGTCTTACATTTAACTTGCCAATGCTTATGCATTATCATATTTTCTTCTGTTGGATCCTTCTTCCAATTTTTGAATGAAGAACTTTTAGCTAAAATAGCTTCATTCACCTCCCCTTTTAACCATGCCGGTAATTGTTTTGCCTTCTTTCCACATTTCTTAATGTGTGGAATAAAACTGGACTGTGCTTCTAGAATGGTATTTTTAACAATGACCACACCCACCTCTTGCACACTTTTTACTTTTGGTACCGCACTACCAATTTGGTTAGCTTCCCTATTTTCTCTTAGCATTTCATTATCAGTCTCACCATCTTGACCAGGTGGATGGTAGTATACTCCTATCACTATAGTCTTCCCGAACACGCAAGGGATTTCTACCCATAAAGATTTGATTGTGCATTTAGTCTCATGCAGGATATTTATCCTGTTGGACTCTATGCCATCCCAGACATAAAGTGCCACACCGCCTCCTGGGTGCTCATCTCTGTCATTACGATATAATTTGTACCCTGGAATAGCAGGACAAACTGTTCCACACGTTTGTGAGGTAATAAATCCCACTAGTGTTTGTGTACCAGTAAGAGTGCAATATTACCCTCTCAGAGTCCAAATTCCAAAAGGCCAACAAATGTTGGATTCTTAGGTCTTCTTTGTGCCCAACTCACAATTTGAAGAGTTAGGCTTGTCTGTGTGTGCCATGCCCTGCATGAAGGAAACTGGCACAGACATGTACCTGTTAGTAACAAACACACAACGAAAAGAAATAACTATAATCAGAGATGAAATTCTTCAGTTTTTGATTGCAGAATAATTCCCTGACTTGGAGTTGAATTTGCTTGTCATAGCCTTGCATTCTATGAACTCTGACACTCTTCCAGATGAAAAGATGCTTGAATTGGTTAGAACTTATCCTAAAGACCTTGTCACTAAAATACATCAGGCCTTATGATGACAAATTTTCCAAAGTCCATAACAGGAAAGAACTATCTGGTATTGTCAAGGGAGCTTGATAAAACAGATTCCACTAGTTGAAACAAATGATTCCCACAAAGCTGTCTCAGCTATAGGCATGACAGATATCTTAGAATAGATGGAGAATGAAGTGGAGATTACTCAGAACCAACCCTTCCCTGGGTTGGAGGAACTGATAAGTAATCAGCTTTCATAAGCAAATGCCTGCACAACTGACAGATGAGACTGAGAAAGTTCAGCAAAAGAATTATTATACCAGCACAAAGACTTTTTGCTTCTGATGTTTATGCCTGTGGCTTAATTGACTTAAATGTCATACAAGTGCTACAGCTACTGATGGCTATCAGAGCCACTCCCCATTGCTCTCTATGGGGCGGATTTTCAAAGGGTTACGTGCGTATATTTCACGCGTAACCCCGAAACCCCGCTCCTGAGCACGCCGAGCCTATTTTGCATAGGCTCGGCGACATGCGCAAGCCCAGGGACGCACGTATGTCCCAGGGCTTGAAAAAAGGATCGGGGCGGGGTGTGGGCATGGCCAGAGGCCTCCGAAGGCCTGCTAGGCTGGGAAATTGCGTGCCGGCACTTGGCCGGCGCGCACAACCTACGCCTGCCCAGAGGCAGGAGCAACTTAAATAATAAAGGTAGGGGGGGATTTAGGTAGGGCTGGGGGGCAGGTTAGATAAGGGAAGGGAGGGGAAGGTGCGGGGGTGCGAAAGGAAAGTTCCCTTCAAGGCCGCTCCGATTTCGGAGCTCGGAGGGAATGGGGAAAGCCTTCGGGGCTCCCCTAGGGCTCGGCGCACGCAAGGTGCACAAGTGTGCACCCCCTTACGCATGCCGACCCTGGATTTTATAACATGTGCGCGGCTGCGCGCGCATGTTATTAAATCGGGCGTAGATTTGTGCGCACCGGGTTGCGCGCACAAATCTACGCCCACGCGTAGGTTAGAAAATCTGGCCCAATGAGTGTCACTATTTGAAATTATCAAAAAATGAAAAAACAAAAGAGAGGGAAAAGGATACAAATCCAATATAATAAATCTAATAACCAAAAAATTATTACACCAAAAACAACTTATATGCCAACAGATGACAATATCATAAATGATTGCTTCAAATTCTCACTCTGCAGCCTCTCGCCGCTCAATGGGCCGCAAGCTGTAATCGGTCAGTGAAGCAGTATGTTAATTATAATCATTTATTGTCATCATGCTGCAAAATCATTACTAAATTTTATTTAACCAAGAAAATTTTTATTAACTTTTAATTTTTAGTTTAGAAACTATTATTGTGAACCACTAAGGGACTCTTAAATTATTTTCAAAAAATACTATATTCCCCACATTTTAAACTACCCAAAAACTATTAATATCCTAAATGTTGAAGAAACAAATACTTAGCCGCTTAATCTGATATGGCCCACAAGGACTCAAAGTTTGGAACAAAATCATCCCATTTAAAGTTCTTGGGACAACTTTAAATGGGATGATTTTGTTCCAGAGGAAAGATACAGTCTGTACTGAATGAGGTAGAGTCCCGGAGACCCGGGCGTCAAAGGAACAAAGTCTGACAGGGGGCGCCCGAGCAAGACCTGGCCGAAGCCTGAATAGGCCAAGTCCAGGACAAAAACTGAAGGGCTGTCAAGAGGCAAGCTTGAGTCAGGGCTGGCAGCAATCTGGAAACGGTGGCAAGCAAGGCTGAGGTCAGAGCGAGGAGATAGGCAAACGTAGTCAGGCAATGCAGAGGTCCGGGTCTGGAGAGAGGCAACGGAGTAGTCAGGCAATGCAGAGGTCCGGGTCTGGAGAGAGGCAACGGAGTAGTCAGGCGATGCAGAGGTCCGGGTCTGGAGAGAGGCAACGGAGTAGTCAGGCGATGCAGAGGTCCGGGTCTGGAGAGAGGCAACGGAGTAGTCAGGCGATGCAGAGGTCCGGGTCTGGAGAGAGGCAACGGAGTAGTCAGGCGATGCAGAGGTCCGGGTCTGGAGAGAGGCAACGGAGTAGTCAGGCGATGCAGAGGTCCGGGTCTGGAGAGAGGCAACGGAGTAGTCAGGCGATGCAGAGGTCCGGGTCTGGAGAGAGGCAACGGAGTAGTCAGGCGATGCAGAGGTCCGGGTCTGGAGAGAGGCAACGGAGTAGTCAGGCGATGCAGAGGTCCGGGTCTGGAGAGTGGCAACGGAGTAGTCAGGCGATGCAGAGGTCCGGGTCTGGAGAGAGGCAACGGAGTAGTCAGGCGATGCAGAGGTCCGGGTCTGGAGAGAGGCAACGGAGTAGTCAGGCGATGCAGAGGGCCGGGTCTGGAGAGAGGCAACGGAGTAGTCAGGCGATGCAGAGGTCCGGGTCTGGAGAGAGGCAACGGAGTAGTCAGGCGATGCAGAGGTCCGGGTCTGGAGAGAGGCAACGGAGTAGTCAGGCGATGCAGAGGTCCGGGTCTGGAGAGAGGCAACGGAGTAGTCAGGCGATGCAGAGGTCCGGGTCTGGAGAGAGGCAACGGAGTAGTCAGGCGATGCAGAGGTCCGGGTCTGGAGAGAGGCAACGGAGTAGTCAGGCGATGCAGAGGTCCGGGTCTGGAGAGAGGCAACGGAGTAGTCAGGCGATGCAGAGGTCCGGGTCTGGAGAGAGGCAACGGAGTAGTCAGGCGATGCAGAGGTCCGGGTCTGGAGAGTGGCAACGGAGTAGTCAGGCGATGCAGAGGTCCGGGTCTGGAGAGAGGCAACGGAGTAGTCAGGCGATGCAGAGGTCCGGGTCTGGAGAGAGGCAACGGAGTAGTCAGGCGATGCAGAGGTCCGGGTCTGGAGAGAGGCAACGGAGTAGTCAGGCGATGCAGAGGTCCGGGTCTGGAGAGAGGCAACGGAGTAGTCAGGCGATGCAGAGGTCCGGGTCTGGAGAGAGGCAACGGAGTAGTCAGGCGATGCAGAGGTCCGGGTCTGGAGAGAGGCAACGGAGTAGTCAGGCGATGCAGAGGTCCGGGTCTGGAGAGTGGCAACGGAGTAGTCAGGCGATGCAGAGGTCCGGGTCTGGAGAGAGGCAACGGAGTAGTCAGGCGATGCAGAGGTCCGGGTCTGGAGAGAGGCAACGGAGTAGTCAGGCGATGCAGAGGTCCGGGTCTGGAGAGTGGCAACGGAGTAGTCAGGTGATGCAGAGGTCCGGGTCTGGAGAGAGGCAACGGTGTAGTCAGGTGATGCAGAGGTCAGGGCTTGGAAAGAGTCAACGGTGAGGTCAGGCAAAGCAGAGGTCCGGGCTTAGAGAGAGTCAACGGTGTGATCAGGCAAAGCAGAGTCAAAGTCCGTGAAGGCAATCTGAGGAAGGGTTGAAGAATAGGAACGCAGGAACAAGGAAACCGGGAACAGGAGTCAGCGAGGATCAGGAGCACAGGAACGAGGTGAATTCCTCAGGAGACAACGAGTACTCGACCAGTGAGGAGACCTGTTGCAAAGGCATAGCTAGGGAGCGGAGCCCAGGCTTATATATTGGAGCTCCACTGATGTCATCATCCAGGGCCGCGGCTCAGTTCCCGCCTCGAGCCCTACTTAAGTCACAGTAATGCGAGCACGCGTGCCTAGGGAGGGGCACATCGCCAAGCAGCAGCATCTTTCCGCGGGCCACGCGGAGAGGCCCGACGTGGAGCGGCAGGGGTGGTAGCTGGACCGGAGACACCAGGGTCTGTAGCTGAGCCGGAGGCACCAGGGGTGGCCCAAGGACGGAGCCGGTGGCCCACCACTGCCAGAGATGAGGAACCAGGCACTGGAGTCACTTGAGAGAGGTGAGAGGACCAAGCCACGGGTCTGCCGCAGACAGCACGTGTAACACCCTGGTTTATCCAGAGATTATTACTGAGGCTTTTGCTAAGATTACTCATAATCTTAGCAAAACTGATACAGAGAGATTTGGACATGATTTATCACATTTACAAATTAATATTGTTTACAAAACTATGTTACCAAACCATTATGGCACCTGTGTAAATTGATATATTTTAGCTGCATTATTTTATGTGCCTTACTGTAAACCGTTGTAACGGTATCTATCTTAACGATGGTATAGAAAAGATTTAAATAAAAAATAAAAATAATTCCATTAAGCCTATTCAGATTCAAATTGTCTTCCACATGGGAAGTGCTATTCCATTATATATAGATATAGATATAATGGAGATTGCTTATGTTTTGAAGTTATCTTTTATATTGCCTGATAATGTTTATCAGTTGAAGCAGGTGATTGTTATAGGTTCATGGTCCAATAATTTGTTTCTTCATGTAAATACACCTGCCTTCTTAACTTATCCATATGAAAATCCTCAGCAATACTTACTACCTAATTTACAGGATCATTCATCAAAATGAGTTATGGCGTTAATGCCATAACGTATGCGATAATAATAGTAGCGCATGGTGCAAATGCAAATTTTTGGAAGTGATGGGATCAGGGAGGACTTTGGGTGGTATTTAGGTAAATGAGGGCAATGTTACCCAGGTAGAGAGTCCATCAAGCTATGTTGAGAGAACACTGTACAAATCTCATCGTTGTGTGAGTTTCCTCACTCCGAAAGACATCTAATTTTCACAAGAGTGCACTGTTCTGTTCGTACGTTTCAGTCTGCATGTAAAAGTGGCCCCTAACCTCTATACTACTTCCTAAACCTCACCTCGAGTTACAAGGTGGGCTTCCTATAGTAGCATAAATAGTTAACTTCTAGATAGTCTCTCTCTCTCCCCTTCCCTCCCTCCTGTGGTACAATGAGCACTTTGTAGGTAGGAAAATACAATTATGTAGGTATTACCATAAAGTACAAAAAGTTAATGTACTTTACAGTAATACCTATGCAAAGCACTAAGATAACACACATTGTGTTAAATAGGCTATTACCATAAGACATGACTCTCTTCCTATTGCATGCAATATTTTGATAAATCTAGCCCTTAGTTTGCCCAATGTAAATATAAGAACATGGGCATATTATGGCATAGATAATAGATCTTAATTTACATGAAAAAAGACCCGGTAATGAATATGAATGAGATAAATTCCTGTGAGAAAATTATTAGATAGTTAACATATTGTCACAAACCGAACATTCATCACATCTAACTTGTCCCCTATCCCCTTCGCATTCTATGTGAAAATCACCACTTCTAACTAATCTACTTTTCAAATTCCATCCTTTCCTAACTGCAAAAATCATTTTACCTAAAAATGGTGGCAAGGATCCCAAAACCGGCCAATGTTTGAAAACTATATGTTTCACTGCTATCATATGCGCTGAGTATGGTAAAGTACAAACCACACGAGATGTAGGCTCTTTTTGACCAAATGATTCCACCTCTATCTATATTTCCACCTATGTTGTCTTTATGCACTATCCTAATTTTTTGTAAACAATCCTGATTACTTTTTTTGTAAACCGATGTGATATACTAGTTCGATTGTCGGTATATAAAAATAAATAAATAAATAAATAAATTGTGTTATATGTATGTTTATTCATTGAGAGTGTCGTGTAATTCACCTGTTCAATTTCTTTTCAAGAGTTAGCCAGTTAGGCATATAATGCAAATCCTCTTCATCTAAAAACCATTGAGTTCCATACCTTAGAAGAAAAGCATAATGATGACTTTGAAAGTCTGGGAAACCTACTCTACCCTGACTTTCTTTAATTTCAGTTTTCACAAATCATTATGTGGAGGTTTCCTCCTCCACAGAAATGAGACTAGTAACCTGTCAATTTTTGTATAAAATTCTCTAAGGAACAGTAGGTTTCCCCTACTTAAAATATCTATTTGTAGAGCTAATATCATCTTGATAGCTTCAAGCCTCCCCAACTAGGACAAATGTAACAGAGACCATCGAAGAATTGCATCTTCCATTAACTTTGTAGCAGTCAGCATCGATACATACAACATGAAAACAATATCTGGCATAAATGTAATTCCCAAATATTTACACCCTCCAGGAGACCATTTTTAATTGAAATTGGGGAGAGAGGATTATACACATGAGTTCAGTAGTGGCGTGAGTTCAGATTTATCCCAATTTACTTTATAACCTGAGAAGGCTGATAATTTCTCCATAAAGGTCAACAAGTTAGTGAAAGTACACTCAGGATGGGATAGGAATAGCAACAAATCGTCAACATAAGCATCAACCGTATAATCTTTACCCCCAACTGATATTCCAGCAATATTACCATTTTGTCGAATAACAAACAGAAGCAGTTCTACATGATATTACATTGAAGCTTAATCAATAGAAAGAGATATTGTTGCATATTTTCTTGATTGAATTTTGCATTGATTATAATCATTTATATCATTGCATTTATCATTATTATCTTGTGTTACCCTGAGTTCAACTTGCCCAGTTGTATTTGCTAGTTAGGTGTAAGAGGCAATTCGTCCTTTGCAGCACATTCTATCTTATAAAGGTGAACTATAGAATAAACCCCAGTTACCCTAAAGCAAGGATGTGCATAAGTGAACTGAGGCCTGCTTCTATGCACATAGAATGAATCAAAAGTACAGGCCTAAGTAACACAAAGATGAAGTCTTCAGCCATATGAAGATTTTGGCAAATTCATATGAGTTGCTATCAACACAGAAGAGAAGAAGTTGTGATTGTCCTTCCATATCAGAAATTTGTCAGCACCTCACACTCAGGCCGATTCAGTAAAATGCGCGGGAGAGCCGGCGTTCCAAGGCGAGCGCCCGCTCTCTCGACGTGCGCCCAGGCCACTCTCCTGGGCGCGCGAGTCTGTATGCAAATGAGGGCACATGCTAATAAGAAGCGGTGGCTGTCAGCGGGTTTGACAGCCAATGCTCAATTTTACTGGCGTCGGTTGTCGAACCCGCTGACAGCCATGGGTTCGGAAAACGGACGCCAGCAAAAATGAGCATCCGTTTTCCAACCCCCGGGCAGATTTTTTATATTTTTTTATTTTTGGGGCCTCCAACTTAATATTGTTATGATATTAAGTCAGAGGGTGTACAGAAAAGCAGTTTTTTCTGCTTTTCTGTACACTTTCCCGGTGCTGGCCAAAATTAACGCCTGCCTTTGGGCAGGCATTAATTTCTGAGAGTAAAATGTGTGGCTTGGCTGCACATTTTATTTTCTGTATTGCGCGGGACTAACTAATAGGCTCATCAACATGCATTTGCATGTTGAGGGCACTATTAGTTTCGAGGGGGTTGGACACGCGTTTTCCACGCGCTATTATTACCCCTTACTGTATAAGGGGTAATAATAGTGCATCGAAAATGTGCGTCCAAACGGGGGCTAACGGTGCGCTCGGCCTGAGCGCACCGTACTGAATCGGCCTGACTATGAGAAGAAAACCTTGGATAAGAACTGTGAACACATGTCCTTGGCAAAAACTTTGTATTCCAGCCATGAGACCAGCTATGAAATGGGTATTGTTCTACTGATGGACTCTAATAAACTTCATTAACCCACAATGGAAATATTCTTATAAGTCTGGACTCAGTCAACATCATTTGCATTTTACCAATCCTGTGTCTGTAGGAAGTAACAACATCCAATCAATATCCAGTTACTGGCATTAGTAGCATGGGCTCTATTTAATATTTGAATAGTTGCCAGGTACTTGTAACCTGGATTGGCCACTTTTGGAAACAGGATGCTGAGCTTGATGGATCCTCGGTCTGATCAAGTATGGCAACTTCTTATGTTCTTATCCTTTGGAACTGAATATACAATGAGTTTTGGATCAGAGAAAAGAGTTCTGAAATACCTAGACTACGACTTTTCTTCATGGATTATCCCAAAGAACCTCTCCTAAGGTTTTTCCCATGGCTTTTCCCCACAGATTACCCCAGATCTCTGTTAAGAGAGCTTCGCTGACAGAACTTTAGTGCAGTAAACCTGTAAGTAAGACTGAGTTTCATACTCAGCGGTAGACTCTGAGAAGTCTGGCCAGCTTTCCCTTGAAAGAATCAAAGCAAGATCATCTTTATCCTATTTTGTTGACCTATCTCACGGAGACATCTGTGAGACCTTTGGGTTCTAACTCTAATTTACCACATGCAGATTTGCTGGATTTGCCCGGCATATTTAGACTTGTTTCCTGACGTCTGCAGGAATGTGACCTGGATTGGATAAGGGAGAGAACACTGGCTTAATTAACTTTCAGCTGGATGAATTAGTTTTGCAAATGCATAATTACTAAATATAAGGTGGCTTGGTTTGGCCTCTGTTGGAAACAGGATGCTGGACTTGATGGACCCTTGGTCTGACCCAGCGTGGCAATTTCTTATGTTCTTAAAGTTGGACTTAGAGATAACACACAAGTTCTGTTTATATTTCATAATAGCATTCACTTTGAAACTATAACAAACCGAAACAAAAACAAAAAAAAAAGAAAAGAAATAATTGTACCATATTAAACCATGTATATCTTATGCTGCTATAAAAAAATTAACTTATTACCTCACAAAAAGTGTCTCTAACTGCTGGCTGTAACTAATGAATTCATATCATAAGATAATAGGTTAAATCTAGTCATCTACTGTAAGATTTCCACACCTGATATTCCTACACAATAGGGCTCAGACCTATATGCCTATTGCCCACCCATGTTAACTTTGGGCCCACCCAAAAATCAGTTCCGGCTATACCACTGAGTAAAACAAAAGTTGCCAAGTATTAACCAGTTTTACACTACTGTAAACAGCCACTTTGTAATGTCTGCATGCAATTTCTGAAAGACGGTATATTTTATCTGAAATTAGAGGTCCATATTCAGTGCCACTTAGCCGGATAAGTTCAGACTTATCCAGCTAAGTGGCAGTTTTAAATATTCGGCCATGGTCAGCTGCCACTACTTAATAACAAAATAGCCAGATAAGTATTTATCTGGCTAAGTGGTGGAAAGGGAATGGGTGTAACGGGGAGGAGTTGAGTTAGACAGATAAGTTATCCGGCTAACTCAGGTCACCCTATAGACCTGCCCTAAAGTTAGGCAGATAAGATTTAGGATAGCCGGATATATTCATTAATGTGGCCACACCACTGAATATATAGGTTAAATTAGCCTCCAGAGGAGAGTTGGAAACACTATGGTATTGTCTTCATTCATTTCCTCTTTCTCATCTGTAGTAACTTTAAATCTGCTGTAGATGAATATTTGTTCCATGTACTTTTCTCCACTGGGAATCCAGCTATAAAGAAGGCTGTTGTTTTTCAGGAGTCTGTGTACTGAAGTGCATTACCATCAACAGTTGTTACAGATAACACACTTTAGTGCCCTAGTCCAAATTACCATTATTGCAGATGTAATATGGCCCACTGCAAAAAAATCTGCTAGGTGTGGGGACCTGAGCCAAAAGTGAAGGGGCTTCGCTGGTCTGTGTTAACAACATCATTAACATAAAAATTAACTACACCTCTAAAGTGCATTCAGAGATTTTGCCCTGCCAGAAGCATTAATGGAAAAACCTGCTTTAAACACAAGATGGAGTGAAGGTCTCACTCCTTTCAGTACATCACATATTAACTGCTCTGCTAATACATCATTAAAATCAGCGCGTTATCCTACACTAATAGCCAGTTTAATGCACTGTCATACTTACACTAAATCAGACTCTCAGTCTAAAGCTTTAAAATAAATAAATACAATTCCTGCCCCATTTTCTCTTTCCTCACTCTCTGGCTAATGCCACAAGATGATAATATGAGATAAAGACATTGCTAGCCCGCAATAACCAAGCAGGAAACTGCTTTGTCTAACAGGAATTTTACAGCCATGCCAAAATCTCGCAGGAGAAATGGGCTGTACTTTGTGGGATAAACTGTCCACAGCAAAATAGGCAGTTCTCATGATCTGGCTGCAGTGGTCCTGATCCAGAAAGACAGTGATATTTGCTTTCTCCAGCATCCTGAGAAGCACTTCCAGCGTTCACCATTATTGCGCAGCTTTGCAGTTTTCTCGGGCACCTTTTGCCTCAGTCATCACTCTCAGCTTTTTACAGTGATAGCCTAGTGATAGACTACAAGGAAAGCAGGAGGCACTTTTACCAAGGGAACATCTGATTTCAGCATGTGCACTTTCATGCAGGCACCCTGAGGTTAGATGCAATGTCAGGAGAACGCTGTGCTGCACAGCCAAGCTGAACACTGCGGAAAGGAAATCTGACATTAACATAGCATAGTAAATGATGGCAGATAAAGATCATGAGAGCTCATTCAACCCATGCTTAATTTAGTTTTCGTGCTACTGGTTTTGATTATTGAAATTTGTAACCAGAAACTGGGAAGCAGATGGTTTTCGAATTTTGAAGAACAAAACCACGAACTGCAAACAATGAATATGCATTAGATAAATCTGCATACATCAGAAACCCAATATATGCACATTTACCTCATGCATATTCATTGTGGATATCCTGAAAATTCATCTGGTTGTGGGGTCCCCAGGACAGGTTTGGGAAACCCTGGACTAGATTATCGCCTCTTTGAGATGGAGTATAAAACTCTAGGGATATGCAAAGCCCGAACCTATCGGTTCAGGCTTCATTTTCGGCCGCCTGCAGGAAATTTCGAATTTCCCGCGGTTTGGGCCTTTAAAATTCGGGGAGACCCAAATTTCATTTTAGTGCGTACTAAACCCAAAAACTAATTTTTCCAGAAAATCAGAAAAAACTCCTTCGGGTTTCGGGCTCCCTGAACCAGGACGAATGCACATACCTATAAAACTCTGTTCCCAAAAAAAAAAAAAAAAAATTATACAGAAAGAAAAACTAAACACATCATGTTGACAATGCAGGAAACAAAAAGACTTAAACACCATAATTAGGTGTAAGAACCAAAGATAATGTTAATGAAAAGACAAATACAAAAAATAAGAACCTGTATAATGCTCCCAAGTAGAGCGCCGTGCCCAAAATAAATTGGCACTTATTCTCTCCCTTCATAAAATATGTTGATTTTCCTTCCCCTCCCCCCCTCCCCCCCTTTTTTTCTTTTGTTTGGACCTGGAAGTTTCTCCCTGCTCTTTTGAGCTGCCAGATTTACGCACTACATAAATATGACACAGTAACACAGAATAAATACAAATAAAACATTTGAACGTCAATAAAGATAAACACCCACGGAGGACTGGCTCTCAGAAAACCTCTGTGACCAGGTGTTACAGGAGGACACGGAGGAGAGATTCCCCACAGCACACCCACCCACCAGAATCGGCACCACTGCCATCCAGAGCTGCCCAGAGTGGAGAGGGAAAGCGAGACCAAGGAAGAAGTGTGTGATGTGTCGCTGTACTACCCGAATCCTGCGCGCGCCAGGTCACTTTCATCATCCAGCCAAGAGCACGTATAGACAATAAAAGGGGAAGGGGAATAAAGAAGCAAAGCATGTCAAAGAAAAAATCTTGAAGTAAAGAAAATAAAAATTAAAGGCACAGAAACATCTCTCTTTCCATCCAGGAAAAAACCAAAATAAATTAATAAAAACAAAAGTAAAAGAAAAAAAAAATCATGGTTGTGAGAGGGGAGACCCAATAGAGGAAAGCAGTGTCACCAAATCTGCCTGCTCCTATTAGTACTCAGACAGGTGTGACACTGAGCAGTCTCCTATTAGTACTCAGGCAGGTGTGACACTGAGCAGTCTCCTATTAGTACTCAGGCAGGTGTGACACTGGGAGCAGTCTCCTATTAGTTCTCAGACAGGTGTGACACTGGGAGCAGTCTCCTATTAGTACTCAGGCAGGTGTGACACTGGGAACAGTCTCCTATTAGTACTCAGGCAGGTGTGACACTGGGAGCAGTCTCCTATTAGTTCTCAGACAGGTGTGACACTGGGAGCAGTCTCCTATTAGTACTCAGGCAGGTGTGACACTGAGCTGTCTCCTATTAGTACTCAGGCAGGTGTGACACTGGGAACAGTCTCCTGTTAGTACTCAGGCAGGTGTGACACTGGGAGCAGTCTCCTATTAGTACTCAGGCAGGTGTGACACTGGGAGCTGTCTCCAATTAGTACTCAGGCAGGTGTGACACTGGGAGCAGTCTTCAATTAGTTCTCAGACAGGTGTGACACTGGGAGCAGTCTCCTATTAGTACTCAGGCAGGTGTGACACTGGGAGCTATCTCCTATTAGTTCTCAGACAGGTGTGACACTGGGAGCAGTCTCCTATTAGTTCTCAGACAGGTGTGGCACTGGGAGCTGTCTCCTATTAGTACTCAGGCAGGTGTGACACTGGGAGCTGTCTCCTATTAGTACTCAGGCAGGTGTGACACTGTGAGCAGTCTCCTATTAGTACTCAGGCAGATGTGACACTGGGAGCAGTCTTTGGCTTACCAGAGGACAGTCTGGATCCTGGAAATACTTTTTGCAGGTTTTTATTAATTACAATCAAACATAAATGGGTGTGACCAGGAGACCGGGGATCAGAAATGCCCTGCCTGAGATCTGACAGTAGTGTGAAGTCTGAGACAGTCAGGAGTGGATAGAAAACCGGCAGCTCAGCCAAGGCCAGATCAGGAAGGAAGCCTCCTCCTCAGATGGCTCTTGACCTCCAGCCAGAGCCTGCTTCAGGGGTAAACAGAAGGAAATCACCTGAAGCTGGGGCCAGGGTTAGAAAGTTAGCCGTAAGTATTTATATATCAGGCAGGCTAAGGTCTATGGCATGTTTAAAGCACTAATAGTGCAGGGCTGTATTCAGAGTAAACTGGTGTTCGTTCAGTAGCAAGGATGTTAGAGACATGTGCTGTTGTTATCTTCTAAATTCTAATCCTGCAAAATCTGATAAGTAAAAGTCTAATTCTGTGGATAAAAACATTTGTCTTTTCCTGAATTTAGGATCGTGAGTTGAGATAGAAGGAAATAGGGAGAACTGTCTGTTGCACTACCACCCCTGAGAGACGTGGAGAAGGGGAACCCGAATTGCCCTGTAGCAGACAGGTTCCTGAACCCCTAAACTTACCTACAGGACCATTAGATGATCAACTGGACAAAAGAGTTCTTAGGGAAGATAAGGCCATCCCAGAAAGATTAAATGAATTCTTTGCTTCCGAGTTTACTAATGAGGATGTTGGGGAGATATCGGTTCCGGAGATGGTTTTCAAGGGTTATGATTCAGATGAACTGAACCAAATCACAGTGAACCTGGAAGATGTAATAGGCCAGATTGATAAACTGAAAAGTAGCAAATCACGTGGAACAGATGGCATGCACCCCAGGATTCTGAAAGAACTAAAAAATGAAATTTCAGATCTATTAGTAAAAATTTGTAATTTATCATTAAATTCATCCATTGTATCTGAAGACTGGAGGGTGGCTAATGCAGTGGCATAGCTAGACAATTTGGCGCCCTGGGCAAGAGACTTCTTCGGCGCCCCCTCCCTCCATCAATGATTTGCATTGAAATCGGTGCTATTTTTCTGCAGAGTCAGGCGTTTTGGCGCCCCCTTAGACCCGGCACATATGCTCAGTGTGCATGGAGTTTATACAGTGTCTAATTAGCATACATGGCTGTTATTACATCCCGTACTTCCACAAGTTTTTGCAGGATGCGCACAAAAAAAATCCACGCAGAAAAATCAGCAGTCTTATTACATTGGCCTGTCAGATAGCAGCATCACCCTGCCCCCATTAGACCTTCTGAAAGATAAGAGAAACACGATAGTGGCGCATGTGATCACCGTGGAAGTCTCCAAGATCCCAGTCCAGCTCAGTTCACAGATATACTGATTTCCCCGCTGCCGGCGGCTAACACACAACATTCAGTGTCTGACCTGCACTCAGTACGCGGTGCTGCAGGGGCCCTCCACGGCCACACGCCTTCTTCCTGTACCACCCCCCTTTCCTTTTGGCTGCTACAAAGAGGAGTGCAGTTCTGCAACAACGCTGCTGGACTCCTCTCGTTTGACTAACAGGGAAAGCTCCCAAAAGAAAGGCGGCGCCACCACCACCTCAGTCAAAACAGAAACCAAGCTCGAATGAGCTTCCGCCTGCCGCGGTCTACTCCAAGCAAGTCCACTCGCCGTCTCCCAGGAAACACCTCTGACTGCCGGCCGGCTCCGCCAATCAGAGGGCAGCAGCAGCGAAGACAGATGAGAGACTGCTGCCAATAGGGGACGCGTGCGAGCGAGGTTGGGGAGGCTTCGCGGCCAGTTTTTCTCGGCTACAGTCTGAGCGTGCCGGCGACGGGAACGATTGGGGTTCCTTCCAGTTGTGCGCGACGAGCTATGGTAAACTGCTGCCACGAGGCGGTGCGCGTGGGAATGGAAAAAGTTGGTCGGAGAGCGTAACAGGAGCTTTGTGATTCCTAGAGCGTATCCAGGGGCGGATTGAGGGAAAATAGTGGCCCGGGGGATTTTTCTCCATACTGGCCCATGGGTACCCAATTACATATACAAAATAATTTACATATATAATTTACATATTTAATTTACATATATATGTACACACCCCTATATTTCGGCATGGTCCTCCCGTATCAACACAGTACTATTTGCCAAAACTCAAAGAATAACAACCCCACCTATGAAAAAGAATACTACAAATATTACACCAGAATCTAAAATATCAATACACCTCCTATCAGGAAAACAGAACAGGCCAAGCTACTACAGATCCCTACAGAGAAACCACATGCTAAAAGAATGCTTCCTCTCAGTCTTTGCATGCAGAACACAAACTCTCACCAAATACAGAATAAAGCCACATAAAGTATAAATAGAAATGTGCAGACAAAAACTAAACTGTAAAACATATCATGCCAGACTCTATACAGTGCAACAATGAAAAACAAAAATGTCACCATTCCTCATGAAACAATCAATAAAATCAAGATATATAAATCATGAATCATAATTATAAAATCATACTAATAAAATAATTTCAGAACAGCTGATGAATAGAATATCCAATAATTAAAGGCTCAAGGAAATTTTGAAACCTTTACCAAACACTAATAAAATATTTCAAACAGCAGACACATCACATACTACCCAATAATTAAAATGGTAATCAAGAAAAATGAACTTAAAAAGCCACCTTTACTTACCCTCTCCAGCAGTTCTCCTACTCCTTTCCCTTGCAGGCGACGCCAGAAGCAGCAGTAGCTGCTGAAGCTGTCCTCATGGTCCTCTTCCTTAGGGACCACAACCAATCTCTTCTCTCTCTCTCTCACACACACACCAGTCATACCGTCAAGACCAGTTTCTGTCTCTCACACACCAATCATCTCCCCAACCAGTCTCTCTCACTCACACTCACACACACACAAGCACATACATACCAGTCATCTCCCTAATCAGTCTCACACATACACATGTCACCTCTCTGGCCAGTCTCTCTCAATCACACAATGCTCTCGCTCTCTCTTACTTACACAAAGGCTTTCAATCACACACATGCTCTATTTCACTTACACACAAGCTCTCAATTACACACATGTTCTATCTCACAGCCACAAGCCAGCCAAAAACATGCTCCATCTCTCTTGCACACACACAGAAGCACCCTCCCTGTTTCACATACACATTACACTCACAGAAGCACCTTGCTTTCAGACTTGCAGCATTTTTCACTTTTACTAAAAGTGAAAGTGATGATCCCAACCATTAAATAAGAAAACCTCATTCCTATCAGAAGGCAAAATGACACCCTTCCTTCAGGTTCTGTCCTCCCAAGGGACAGCCACCCACACCGTACAGCTTCTCTTGTTTTACGCTTCCAGGCAATAAAGCAAGTGTCTTTCTTCAAACTATCAGTCGTATGATTATTCATGTGGGAGATATGGAACCGAAAGACATCCTTAGTCAACTTCCCTTTTAAATGGGAAGATTCCAGTCTTAGTCATTTAAAAATATACATTTTCTAACTTTAATCTTTCATCCAACTTTTCAAAAGTTGCACTACCAGCACAAAAGTTTTTTTTTAAACTGGAGGAGAAGTCCATTACCTGCTATTAAGTTCACTTAGAGAATAGCCACTGCCATTAGCAATGGTTACATGGAATAGACTTAGTTTTTGGGTACTTGCCAGGTTCTTATGGCCTGGATTGGCCACTGTTGGAAACAGGATGCTGGGCTTGATGGACCCTTGGTCTGACCCAGTATGGCATTTTCTTATGTTCTTATGTTCTTATGGAAGATTCCTCTCTCACATACATACCGTATACACACACACAGAAGCCCCATTCCTTTCTCACATATACACAGCAGCACCCTTCCGATCCAAGGTTGAACAGCTGGTCTCCGGCGGTTAGCAGCACCGGTGTTCACTTCTTCGGCCCCCGCCGGCCTCGATTTTAATTTCTTCAGCCTCCGCCGGAGACAGCCGGCCCCCGAACGTCGGCGGGGGCCGAAGAAATTAAAATCAAGGCTGGCGGGGGCCGAAGAAAAGAAGATAGGCGCTGCTGAGCCAGCCCTCGCTTGAGGCTGGCTGGGAGGTGCCCATCTTCTCTGCTTCGGCCTCCGCCACCGGCCTCGATTTTAATTAAACAATTAAACAATTAAAACCGGTCCAGCAATTAAACCGGTCCAGCACCCCATCTGCACGAAGGTCCCTTGGTCAGATCATTCCCGTATAACAGCGTCATTCTCAATAAAAGATACCAGTCCATCTCCCATTCCCTCCCCTTGCTTCTCTTACAGGAAAACATGCTCCATGAAAGATCTCAGCAATCACATATCATCACATCTCACCCAAGTAGATCTCACCAATCTGAATTCAGCTCTACGATCGTGGAACAACATCACGGAATCCATTGCCAACAGATTATGCCCGCTAACAACAAAAAAACCACACCCCAATTCATCCAAAAGGCAACCGTGGTTTACACCAGAGCTAAAAAAGCTTAAACGAATGCTAAGACAAAAAGAAGCTAAATGGCGCAAAAACCCATGCACCATCACCCTATCTACCTATAAATCTACTCTTCACCAATATAAATCCAATACTTTAAAATGCAAGAGGAACTACTACGCATCCAAGATCCACCACCTAGTCTTTGATGCTAAAGCCCTCTTTAACTACGTCTCTAACCTCACACAAACAAGCCCTCCAGAAATCGCTCTCAACCAAGCTAAATCCAAAGCGGAAGAACTAGCAATATTTTTCAACAATAAAATCAGCAAACTTCTAACGCAGCTTCCCCCTAACACCGTCTCTACATCAACCTCACCTCAGACCGCCGTCAACAATACCCGCTTAGCTGAACTGGAACTCACCTCCTCCATCGAGATCCAAGATACTCTACGGAAAATGAAACCATCCTCTCACCCATCAGATCACATCCCTTCGAAACTGCTCCTATCAATTCCAGACTCTATCTCAAAATCCCTGTCAGACATAATAAATTGCTCAATAACTCAAGGATCTTACCCAGATGACCTCAAATTGGCCTCACTCAAACCTCTACTCAAGAAACCAAACCTAGATCCTAATGACCCAAACAACTACCGACCGATCGCCAACCTCCCCTTCATAGCCAAGATCATGGAGAAATTGGTGAACACCCGACTCTCAAACTACATAGAAGAAAACAACCTCCTATTCCCATCACAATACGGATTCCGCAAAACACTTAGCACGGAGTCCCTCCTCATCTCCTTAACAGATTACCTCATCCTGGGCCTTGATAAAGGACAAGCCTTCCTACTGATCCTACTGGACCTTTCGACAGCCTTTGACACCGTTAACCATTCCCTGCTCATCAACCAGCTAGCCTCCTTGGGTATCACAGGCACAGCACTCTCCTGGTTCATATCATTTCTCAGCAACAGAAGATACAAGGTCAAATTACAGAACAAAGAATCCTCACAACACACTTCATCAGTAGGAGTCCCACAGGGCTCTTCCCTGTCTCCTACTCTATTTAATATTTACCTCATACCATTATGCCAACTTCTTACCGACCTCAACCTCAAACATTTCCTGTACGCTGATGATATCCAGGTCCTGATCCCCATTAAGGATTCCCTTGCAAAAACGCTGACTTTCTGGAACACATGCCTTCAAAAAATTCAACTCCTCCTCACCAGCCTAAACCTGGTACTAAATTCCGGCAAAACTGAACTCCTGCTCATCACCTCTGAGAACAGCACCTTTTCACCAACACAAGACACACCAACAATCACACAAGTGAGAGACCTAGGAGTCCTAATTGACAATCGCCTGAATTTCAAAGCCACCATTAACAAAACAACCAAAGACTGTTTCTACCAACTACAGGTGCTGAAAAGAATTAGACCTCTTTTCCATGCCCAAGATTTCAGAACCATCCTGCAAGCAATAATTTTTTCAAAATTAGACTATTGTAACACCATCCTACTTGGTCTTCCCGCTTCTTATACTAAACCGCTTCAGATGGTACAAAATACAGCTGCACGAATACTGACAAACTCCAGGAGAAGGGATCACATAACCCCCATCCTAAAGAGCCTCCATTGGTTACCTATACACTTTAGAATTATTTACAAGGCCATCCTTACCACATACAAAAATATCCACCTACTGGCTCCCATCGACATACAGATCCCTCTCCAACTACATAATTCAACAAGACCAACAAGAGATGCATACAAAGGATCGCTACAGGTACCACCGTCCAAATCTACCAGACACATCACACTAAGAGATCGGGCATTCTCTACAGCCATTCCACCGTTATGGAACTCTATCCCTTCAAACCTCAGACTTGAAACATGCATCTCAACCTTCAAAAAAAGACTAAAGACATGGATATTCACACAAGCATTCCCGGACTCAAACTGATCTACCTTCCACGCCAATCCTTACCTTCACATACACCATGACTAACCTTCTTGTTTGAATTTTATATTATTTTACACTATCGTTACATGTTTGAATTAATAACCTGTCCTTTCTCTTCTCTCTCTGCCAAGTTCTAATCTCCCTGTTATTTGTAACTGCCTTTTTCCGCACCATTGTTTTAGTTTTGTTTACGATGCACACTTGTTTTAATGTGAACCAGCATGATGGGACTGCGTTCTCGAATGCCGGTATATAAAAACCCTAAATAAATAAATAAATAAATAAAAATAATGTATTCGGCCCCCACCGACCTTCGGGGGCCGGCTGTCTCCAGCGGAGGCCGAAGAAATTAAAATCAAAGCTGGCGGAGGCCGAAGAAAAGAAGATGGGCGCCGCCCAGTCAGCCCCCACTTGAGGCTGGCTGGGAGGCACCCATCTTCTTTTCTTCGGCCGCCACCAGCCTCGATTTTAATTTCTCCGGCGGGGGCCTGGCTGGGAGGTTCCCATCTTCATTTCTTCGGGCCGCGCTGGCTGATCTTCTTTTCTTCGGCCCCCGCCGGCCTCGATTTGTATTTCTTCGGCCCCTACCGGCTTGGCCTCCGGCAAGGGCTGACTGGAAGGCGCTGAGGCTGGGCTGAGGAAGAGCCACGCGGTCGAGACCACGTGACCAGGTAGACCGGCCCACCGGGGGATGCCCGATCCCCCGATAGGTCAATCCGCCCCTGAGCGTATCCCTCACGCGTTTTGGCGCCCCCTTAGACCCGGCGCCCGGGGCAGCCGCCCACCCCACCCACCCCTTGCTCCGCCACTAGGCTAATGTAACCCTAATATTTAAAAAGAACTCCAGGAGTTATCGGGGAAATTTTAAACCAGTGAGCCTGACTTCAGTGCTGGGAAAAACAATGAAACTCATCTAAAGAATAAAATCACTAACATATAGAAAGACATGGTGTAATGGAATACAACCAGCATGGATTTACCCAAGGGACGTCTTGCCTCACACATCTGCTTCATTTTTTGAAGGGGTGAATAATCATGTGGATAAAGGTAAACTGGTAGATATAGTGCATTTGGATTTTCAGACGGCATTTTGACAAAGTCCCTCATGAAAGGCTTCTAAGAAAACTAAAAAGTCATGGGATAGGAGGCGGTGTACTTTTGTGGATTGGAAACTTGTTAAAAGACAGGAAACAGAGTAGGATTAAATGGTCAATTTTATCAGTGGAAAAAGGTAAACAGTGGCGTGCCTCAGGGATCTGTATTTGGATTGGTGTTTTTCAATATATTTATAAATGATATGGAAAGGAGCATAATGAATGAGGTGCTTACATTTGCGGATGAGACAAAATTATGCAGAGTAGTTAAATCTCAAGTAGATTGTGATAAATTGTAGGAGGACCTTGTGAGACTGAAAGATTGGGTTTCCAAATGGCAGATGAAATTTAATTTGGACAAGTTAAAGTTGATGCATATAGGGAAAAATAACCCAGACTGTAGTTACATGAAGTTAGGTCCCACATTAGGAGTAACCACCCAGGAAAAAGATCTAGGCGTCCTAGTGGATAATACATTGAAATTGTCAACTTAGTGTTTTGTGGCGGTCAAAAAAGCAAACAGAATGTTAGAAATTAGGAAGGGAATGGTGAAAAAAAACGGAGAATGACATAGTGCTTCTATCGCTCCATGATGAGGCCACACCTAGAGTACTGTGTGCAATTCTGGTCACCGCATCTCAAAAAGAAGATAAAGAGAAGGGTGACCAAAATGATAAAAGGATATAATGGCCCATCTATGAGGAAAGGCTAAAGAGGTTAGGGCTGTTCAGCTTGGAAAAGAGATGTCTGAGGGGGGATATGATGGAGATCTACAAAATCATGAGAGAACTAGAATGAGTAAATGTGAATTGGTTGTTTATTCTTTCAGATAATAGAAGGACTAGGGGACATTCAATGAAGTTAGCAAGTAGCACATTTAAAACAAATTGGAGAAAAATTCTTTTTCATTCAACGCACAATTAAGCTCTGGAATTTGTTGCCAGAAGATGTGGCCAGGGCAGTTAATATAGTTGAGTTTAAAAAAGATTTGGATAAATTCCTGGAGAAGTCCATAAACTACTATTAATCAAGTAGATTAAGGGAATATCCATTGCTATTACTGTCGGTACTTGCCAGGTACTTGTATCCTGGATTGGCCACCTTTGGAAACTGGATGGTGGGCATGATGGACCCTCTTTCTGACCCAGTATAGCAACTTCTTATGTTCTTAAGCAGTGCTAGAAACAGAAATACAACAGTTTGCTCTCATAAGTCGATTAGCAGAGCTCTTTCTTCTTTCTAGTCTCGTCTGGGGCCTCTCTTTCCCTTTGGGCCCCAGCATCTTATCTCTCTCCTCAGGGGAAACACCCTGCAACCAGGATTCCCTTGTGGCTGTCTTAAGGCAGACCAGATTAAATGCTTAGTCCTGGATTTTTAAGGTGGGTCTAAAATACCATCCTTTACACAGGATAATTTTCAAGGAAATATGTCTATATAACATACTATCATAGCAATTTTCAAAAGCCCATTTACCTGTGTTAAGTGCACTTAATGTGGGTAAAAATTATTGACAATTCAATAGCATATATTATAGCAATTTTCAAAAGCGATATTAAAAAAACTCAGTGGGGATGTGCTCCTTCCATTTTTTTTTCTGCTCCGATTGTTTCACTCATTCTGATTTTCTAGGTCATTGTGCTTTTGTGCCAGAAATGTGTATGATCTTTTTATGTTTTTCAACCCTCTACCTGGCAATCATGATTCTTCCAGCTCCCCTACCTAAGGCCATGGTAAGGGCTGGACAAGAAGGGTGACCAACCTGGGCACTAAGCCAGGATGGGGTGCCATATCACCCTTTAGAGTTAGTTTGCCGGTTTGCAAAGCCTGACAGTCAAGGGAAGTAAAGGTTATATTTTGTCTAGTGACTGCCCTGCCCCTACCCATTCTTCTGCATCTTCTCTTTGCGTGATGGTTTTGTTAACTGAGAAGCCCAACTTGAGCAACTTTTGACAATCACTTTAAGCCAGGAGTCACAACTAGGAGTGGACTTTAGATGCAAGCTAATTGATTACTTCATTCGTCACCGCAACCATTACACAGAGGACAAGAGGAGTCTGCCATTTTCCTCCTTGGGAAGGATCTTATCTTCCAAGCTGTCCTTTTAAGAGCAAAGTTTTCCAGCCTCTCTAGTAAGTCTGCCAGGCTTCTCAATCCAAAATGCTAGAATGGAGCTACTTAGACCTTCTTTAGGCTTCAACTTATTTTTATGTCTCTGGAGGGTTTTAAAGAATAAAAGTGAGGGCACTTCACATTGCTGCAGGAAACAAACACATACTTGAAAAATAGTCCCATTTGAAAAGTATACAAGTATAATGTTTTGACTAACACAATACGCACACATAACAAATTAGGGATGTGAATCGTTTTAGGACGATTAAAATTATCGTCCGATAATTTTAATATCGTCTTAAACCGTTATGGAACACAATACAATAGAGATTCTAACGATTTATCGTTATAAATCGTTAGAATCGTGAGCCGGCACACTAAAACCCCCTAAAACCCACCCCCGACCCTTTAAATTAAATCCCCCACCCTCCCGAACCCCCCCCCAAATGACTTAAATAACCTGCGGGTCCAGCGGCGGTCCGGAACGGCAGCGGTCCGGAACGGGCTCCTGCTACTGAATCTTGTTGTCTTCGGCCGGCGCCATTTTCCAAAATGGCGCCGAAAAATGGCGGCGGCCATAGACGAACACGATTGGACGGCAGGAGGTCCTTCCGGACCCCCGCTGGACTTTTGGCAAGTCTTGTGGGGGTCAGGAGGCCCCCCCAAGCTGGCCAAAAGTTCCTGGAGGTCCAGCGGGGGTCAGGGAGCGATTTCCCGCCGCGAATCGTTTTCGTACGGAAAATGGCGCCGGCAGGAGATCGACTGCAGGAGGTCGTTCAGCGAGGGTTCCGGCGCCTCGCTGAACGACCTCCTGCAGTCGATCTCCTGCCGGCGCCATTTTCCGTACGAAAACGATTCGCGGCGGGAAATCGCTCCCTGACCCCCGCTGGACCTCCAGGAACTTTTGGCCAGCTTGGGGGGGCCTCCTGACCCCCACAAGACTTGCCAAAAGTCCAGCGGGGGTCCGGAAGGACCTCCTGCCGTCCAATCGTGTTCGTCTATGGCCGCCGCCATTTTTCGGCGCCATTTTGGAAATGGCGCCGGCCGAAGACAACAAGATTCAGTAGCAGGAGCCCGTTCCGGACCGCTGCCGTTCCGGACCGCCGCTGGACCCGCAGGTTATTTAAGTCATTTGGGGGGGGTTCGGGAGGGTGGGGGATTTAATTTAAAGGGTCGGGGGTGGGTTTTAGGGGGTTTTAATGTGCCGGTTTTGCGATTTTACGTTTTTTCAATTTTTTACGATTTTTCACGATATTTTACCCCCCCAAACGGCAACAATACGATTCCCTCCCCCTCCCAGCCGAAATCGATCGTTAAGACGATCGAGGACACGATTCACATCTCTACAACAAATGATATCATCTTCAACTTCAAAATTTCATGTGTTTCGCACTGGTTCCATGAAGAATAGAGCCTTGTTGACAATCAGCTTACATATTACATGACCAGCCTACTTGTTGTAAGACAGCCAGTTCAAGAGTTAAGTTGACCATGAATGCCAAAAGAATGCTGACAGACTTATAAAAAAAAAAAAAATTGCCATTCCACCTCTTGATTAAGACCAAACAGCCTGAATATTTTCCTTTGAAATATAAAGCATTGTTCATTGTATAATAAACATTGAGAAAATTTATTTCTTTGCCACATTATAATTTGATGAATGATCAAATATTTGATGTCATCGAAAGAATGACTGTAAATAATCAGTGCTTTGCAAGAGGAGTCACTGATTTGTTTGCTTTTGGGGGTGAATGCAGCACCTATTTTTGGCTATCCAGGTCTTAATGGGGCGTTTAGTTTGACTAATGTATAATTTAGACCATGGTCAAATTATAACCTAAATAACCTGCTATGAATTATAGTCATAAAAGTGTGGAAGAATATATCGAAAATGTAGTTGAAGATGGCAAAACGATTTAAATTCTAACACATGAGAACGCACAGAACAGCTCCCATACTTGAACTGTCTGTTACGCGCAGCCGAGCATGGGCTACCACCACTGTTGGCCGTCCCTACCTCAGACACCGGGGATCGCTGGCAAGATGCCCTCCCAGACTGCCTCACAACGCTGTCCATGCCGCATGGGGGATGCCACTCAGCTGAGAAGATGTGCCTAGGCACGCGCGCAGCGCTTGATTCTTAAAGGGCCCGCGGTGGAAACCTTCTACTATGCTTCTCCCACTGACGTCATCAAAACATCCATTTTAAGACAGCCTGAACCACACTCTGATGCCTCTGTAACAGGTCTCCTCTCTTGCGAGTAGCTGATTGATTTCCTGTGTCCTTGGATCCTGTGTTCCTGGCTCCTGTGTCCCTGGTTCCTGTGTTCCTGCAATCCTCTTCTAGTCTTCTTCTGGTGTTCCTGCTCCCAGTCTCAGAACTGATTCTCTGGTTTGGACCTTGGCTTGCCTTGACTCATCTTCTTCCTGGACTGACTTCTGGCTGAGCTCAGATCTCTTCTCGTCTTCGCTTGTTTTGCTGCCTGCCCTGACCTTGGCCTGCTTGGACCTCCTCTTAGCTTGCTCCTTCTTCAGATACCACACTTCTCAGAGGCTTGTGCCTAAGTCCAGCTGGTCCCGGCATCCAAAGGCTCAACCTGTGGGGAATGAGGGCTGGTAGTGGTGACGTTCCTGTTAAGCCTTTGTATCTTCCAACTTCCGCCTGCTAACAGCGAGAACCTTCAGGGCTTTGCCCTATAGGTGGCACTAACTCCACTTCAGCTCAAGGGTCCACCGATGTAACACTGTCCAAACATACCAACTGTATTTACAGCAGATGTTAAAGTAGAAGCCTTTTCTGAAAACAAACACAGGTTCAGAGAAGGGCGACCAAAATGATATGGGTCATGGAACCGCTGTCCTATGAGGAAAAGAAGTTAGGGATGTTCAGTTTGGAAAAGAGACGACTGAGGGGGAATATGATAGAGGTCTACAAAATCATGAAAGGACTTGAACAAGTTAATGCAAATCAGTTATTTACTCTCTCAGATAATAAGAAGGACCAGGGGGCACTCCATGAAGTCAGCAAGTAGCTCATTTAAAACAAATCAAAGAAAATTCTTTTTCACTCAGGCATTGGTTAATTCATTGCCAGGGGATGTGGTTTCAGCAGTTAGTGTTACTGGGTTTAAAAAAGGTTTGGATAAGTTCCTAGAGGTTAAATCCATAAACTGCTATTATGGTAATTAATAAGCAATAGTAGCTTTTGATCTATCTAATGTTTGGGTACTTGCCAGTACTTGTGACTTGGATTGGCCACTGTTGGAAACAGGATACTGGGCTTGAAGGACCCTTGGTCTGACCCAGTATGGCATTTCTTATGTCTTATGTCTTTTGGATCTGTAAAAATATACAATCGAAATATCCCAATGATGAAGAATTCTTTTCTTAATTAAATTGGATGGGGGCAAGAAAGTAATTGTACATACTACCTGTGACAGTGGAGTTTTATTAGAATAAAGGAGAAGGTTATCTCTTTTGGTGTATAATGCTTGTTTGATGCAAGTGCTAGAGTATCCTCCTCTGAGCAAACCTTTCAATCACGCTTGCAGCTTAATTTTTAAATTATTGAGTAGTAGTGCATAATCAATGAAGATGAAGAAACTGTCCAATAAGGATATTAACCCTCAATTGATGAAAGTGATGGCTACTAGTGTAATATAATAAGTTATTCCAATCTGTAGGCTTTCTATAAATAGTAGTGTTTATGCTGATATCCAGGATACATACCAAAACATCATAGAAAGAAATACAATTACAATTATACTGAACAGGGAACTGTAAATTGGAGTCAAAGGTATTAACCCATCGAATAAAATGGTGTAACAAATCTAGCGTGTCAGCCCAAATGAAAAATATATTTGGCATATAACATTTCCGAAATTTAATGTAAAACTAATAGTTTGAAGTATAAATATGATTATTCTCAAAGATGGTGACATAAAGGCAAGCTACAGAGAGTGCCACAGTGGCATCCATGGCTCTACACTTAATCTGATAAAATAATTGATCATCAGACATTAAAAAGCAATAGTGGCAATTATATGAGCCTATGAGTATCAGTAATGTCAGAATTTTTAAGACAATTATCAACAGTATTGATTGCCACTTCTTGAGGAATATCAGTGTAAAGTACTGTAATCTTGGCAATCAGCAGCAGCCATCCAATCGAAGCTCTTGAAATTCACTGAGTAGTGCAATAAACTGAGTGGAATCTCAAAAATAAGAACTACTCTAGATGACTGTAGAAAACTGTCAACACATCGAAAGAGGTTTAGGTACTGAACCTGTTCCAGTTACAATAGAATGACCTAGTGGTGCTTGCAAAGATTTCTAAATTATGGGAACCAAGTGGAACACGG